>NW_007577805.1:606300-672022 GCF_000690725.1 Stegastes partitus | reverse complement strand
GTGTGTTAATGAGGGTGCACTTGGTCAAAGCACATGCGACAAGGTGTGGAGACAAGAGGGCGAAGGAGAGGAACCCAGAGAGTGAGGCTCAGCAGACGACCTGTAATGATGTATCTGGATGGAAACTAGATGCTCCGGCTGCCTGTGGTGGTCCAGACAGGGAGAGGATTTTACAAGAGGAGCGAAAAGCTTGAAAAATAATAATACAACAGGCCAGTGGCTGCTAAAGCCGTCTCTCATTTTTCTTTGACAGCTTTTGAACGGAGTCTGCTTTTTAAGCGAACTGTAAAGTTCCTGACAGACGTCTTGGTTGCGGACGTGGCACTTTGAAGAATTCTCTCACATCACACGGCCAAGGTTAGAAGGAGCGTGAGTACATCTGTGAGGCTGTCCCTCATAAATGGTTAACAGCACACTTGTCAGAGCTGCGGACAGATGAGTGATTGGACCTTGAGGCGGTGGAGGGGCTGGTTAAACCGGCTTTGCCGAATAGAAATGTCCACACTTCAGGGGCTCCGGGGAGGCGGGCGGAGCTATGAGCCAGCAAACTGGTAATTGATTTGGGATGGAGGTCTGGTGTGAGTCCCTTCTCTCTGCAGGGGATTTTGACAACACGGCTGTGACTGATGAAATCAGCGACCTCTGACCTCATGTAGTCGCAGGTGTTTAAGTGGCCACAAGCTGATTACTGCTCCTGATTGCTGTAATGTGGACTCTGTTGGAATCTGTCTGATGAATTGTCTGCTGATTATTTGTGTGTGTATATTTGACAACAGGCATCAATGTGCAGGGATGGCTCATAAGCTCATTTTCA
Source organism: Stegastes partitus (assembly GCF_000690725.1). Classification (NCBI taxonomy): domain Eukaryota; kingdom Metazoa; phylum Chordata; class Actinopteri; family Pomacentridae; genus Stegastes; species Stegastes partitus. Next base: position 671,208 of record NW_007577805.1, on the reverse strand, counting down.
CCATCACAACTAAAACTTCTAAATAAATCACTATACCAGAAAGAAACATTTTAAATAAGCAATTCAATACAGCAAAACAAGAATATAAAAATGTCAACAACTAAACCATGATCTAAGTTTATTTTGAACCCTCTGAGCCAAAAATCCTACCAGCGAGTGTCTTTTATATAATCACCAAAATCACACACATTTTATCAAAGCTATAAACTGTAAACATATAAAGATTCATACGAATTTGAACTGTCCGACAGTCTGAGAAGCACTTATCTGTGATGCGTCATTTTGTCGAAAAACAAATCTAAGCCAAAAATATGTTATTTCTATTATTGCTGTTAATCAGAATCACTTCTTTCGAAAAGTGTCATTTAAAAATTTGCCCCAAAAATGTGTCTGCTCTGATTCTGTAAAAAATAACATCTGTGCTCATCATGAAGCCATTAGTGACGCAGCTGCAACCAGCAATTTCGTGACAAAAATCTTGGGACTTTGAGCTGAACTGGATTGAACTACAGGCTGTGTGTATTTATAAGCAGATTTTTTAAAAATAAGTTGTTAAATATCTATAATATGCAACGTGACCATTATATTCCAGTATTGAAAACACCTGTGGGCAGTTAGAAAAAGGTTGTGTATGTAACATTTTTATTTATTTTTTTATTATTCTGTAAAATCAGTAATAAGAAAAAAGGTTTTTCTTTTCTTTTCTTTAATGATTTACAGCATTGCAGCTGTCATACTACACAGAAGACATGTTTGATTTCCAGCCGTTGTTGCCTCCATTAAGGTGCAGAAAAAACGATGTTTCTGGTTAAAAGGGGTTAAAAGTGCACCATGCATTGCATTCCTGTGTTTCCACATGCAGAGGTTATAGTATTTCTATAGGTACAGGTATGGATTGACTGCGTCTACAGCGGTGGCCTCTGGCAGTGGCCCTTGTTTTCCTAGAAATGGTGTCTGTCCATTAGTACTGGCTGAACGATGGAAGAGCAATTGTGCACATAACCTTAAAAGCAAAGTTCATTCATGTTTGAAATTTCCACACTGATGTCCATAAGTGATTTTTAACAATAATGTAGACCATGAAAGCCTGATAAGCTTGGTTTCTTATATGAAGTATTATTATGAAGATACGCCATGGACTAAGTAACAATCAGGCACACATATATATATATATATAATAAAGAATACTCATAATAAATGAAAAAAAAATGTCTTCATATAGGAACAAAATACCAGAAAAATGACAGATATATTTCAGAAATTCTCACAACAGGTTGATTTCTATTGGCAAAAGTTAAAAATGACATTTGACTTGTTGTAAGAGAAGGACCCTGTAACAAAAAGACGTAAAGTTATTAGTAATGTTGAGATTCATTCTCACCAGAAACCCAAAGGTATCACAGGCAAATGTCAAAATGACCTCTGTTCTAACTCGCTGAAACCCAAGCAGCTGTTAAACGTTTTCTGCTCCTGTTGTATTTTTACCCACCGTGGGCTCATTTTTTATTGCAACACGTGATAATATCATATGAAGTCCTTCATCTCTATGTAGTGAGAACTCAAAAATGTCTTCTGTGTAGTGAGACACAGTCATGATGCCACTACTCAAAAAAAATAAAATGTAAGTTAAATATAATTGATTACTTAAAAAAAAGTGGAATTAACATGTACAGCATTTTTTCTGCCCACAGGTGTTATCTATATTAAGAAAAAATGGAGATTCCATATACTACAATCATTTCCCTGAGGTACCCTACCAAAGGGATCAATAAAATTCTATCCATCTAATCTATCTACTATAGTTGTTTTACTAGTTACATTTGCTCCGTGTAAACTTTCAAGAAAGTGCAGGCTGCACTTCAACCGAGTCTTTCTTGAATTTTTTTATGTGACTGTTGCTATCAGTTGACTTACTGGTGGCTTTCAGGGTGTTTTGAGGAGTTCCAAATTTTTGTTTTTTTTACTGAAACTGTTTATTTTTACCATTACAAAACCCCCAAACATACAGAGCAATGTGGTTTTGATGAAACATTGTAATTTTGAGCTTACAATGGTTTCCCAACCAAACTGAAACTAACAAACGATTCACTCGAGGACTGAAAAAGAGTTCAAAATTTGACGATTATCTACGTTTTCACTGTTTCTGGCTCGGTTAAATAGTGTAATTCTGGCATTGCATCTTAAAACAAAACAAACAACGTACAAAGAATTCATCTGCAAAAACAGAAAACTACATTTTTGTAGATTTTCAAAAAACTTTTTTTTTAGTTTGTTTGCTTGCTGAGATAATATCAAACTGAAGTTGAGTGGATTGGACTCAGTAGAAATGACACGACACAAATAGAGATAACTTACTGATATTGTCTCAGGTAGACGATGGAACAGTGGATTTTCTGAAGGTTTGTGAAAATAGAGTTATCTGTTTTTGCAAATGAACTCTTCATACCCTTCAAACCTGCCAGTGGGTTTTGCAGTTTAGAGGGTGAACCTAAAAACAACATAAACCTTTCTGAGTTGTGTGCATGTACATTTTCTCTGAGGCATGTGATTGATTGTAATTTAAGTGCACTGCACCAAATTTGCATGCCTCCAGGTTTCACCTTGACGTCATCAATCTTTTATACTCGAAGAAGAACCCTCCGGCACAAACACACACACACACCCTTCCTTCAATGACATTACCTCAGTCAGTCCTCTCAATCCGGCACAGAAGTGTTAACCAGAGATAAGGAAATCATGAAGCTTCATGTCGGTGCCTCTTGTCCTTCTTATCTCCTTCCATCAGACGCCTGCCTTTGATGAGAGGTAGATCAACCGCATCAAAAGGAAGTAATAAGACGCCGTGTTCAGATTTTTTTGTTTTTTTGCATCTGGCAAACTTCTCCTTTCTGTAATTTCAGAACTGGAGATGCATCTGTAGCGTTCCCTTCATCATCTGTTGTGCCTTTATGTCAGGGGTGGTGTGAGCGTTTGATCTCTGAGCTGGAGAAATTACAGACAATCTCAGAATAATGGTACAGAAACATACGGCGGCATAATTATGCCCTCGTTAAAAATAATGAACAGAGACGCTGTGTAGGCAACTGTGCAGCGGCGAAGACGAAGCCAAGCTGTTGCTGGCAAAGTTGAGTGTAAATAAGCCATGTCTGTTGTCGATGATCTTACTTACTGTGCTCCACTTTACAAATAAAAAAAAAAGAAATCCTGGCAGAAACGGGGATTTGGTGTCACTGAGGGCAGCTTAGGATCTCTCAGAGTCACTGTTTTATTTATCGACGGTCACTGATTGTCCTCAGGGTCACCTCATTGCAAAGATATGTTGTTGGGAAATACGCGGTTTTCTTCCTTTAAACAGAGGAGCGCTGCAGTGTAGTCGTTCTGAGCATCTTTCTAGTAACTGTATCAGTACAACGTGGTGCATCTGGGCTGCTTGGAAATCCTAAATGAAATTGCCCCCAAAAAAACCAAACAACTACTACTACTAAAAAGGGAGAACAAGCATTTGCAAATCCTGGATAGTTCAGAGATTAAAGCATTCCCAAAGCTTCTGAGAGTAGAGGCAGCATGACGCAGCTTTAATCACATCACGCCAGCAGCACGCCACATGTACCCTCGACTTGTATTTATTCTTTTTTGTTGTTGTTGCTTGCTGGAGCTGTTTCTTTGCTAGTAGAGGAAAAAGAGAGAGTGCAATATTTGTTTTTTTTAGTTTAGAAGTGCTAATTTTTGTGTGTAGTGAGGATCTTTTAGAGAATTTTCAGTTTACAGAAGTAACACCAGACAGTCATGCACGCTTTAGACGGACCTCCAGGTTGGTCAGACTTATTTAGAACAGAAAACTTCCTGGTTCAGCTTTGCCCTGCCGTACTGACTGTAGTTGTTTTGACATGCTGTGGTGTTGTGTAGCGATGAGGGACATTTTGGATTAATTTCACTCTAACTCTGGCTGTTTGTGTTTTTTTGCCCTGTTTTGACTTTGTTGTGTTCAAATGGGGATACATTGCTATCATTGGTCAACACAAATGGTGACAAAATCTATTGAAATACTACTAGGCTGGTTTTTGTTTTGCCCCTATCTGATTCAAGTCATTTAATATTTAGTGTCTGCCCATACCAAGTCCCAATCCAAGAACATTTTTCCAGGTAGCACACACATCCGCAAGTGGCAGAACCAACCAACTCGAAATGGAAGACGGGAAACAGCCCTCTTGGTGGGAAATTTTGTATTTTTTTCCAGCCTTTTTTGCCTTTACTGTGTCGGAGAGTCAAGAAAGTGGGGGAGAAGGACTTGCACCAAAGGCCATGAGCAGGATTTGAACCCATGACCACTGCATCAGGGACTATAGCCCCTATACATGGGTCGCCAGCTATACCAGTAGCAATATAGCGGCGGCCCTCTTGTTGGGAAATCTGAATACAAAAAAAAACCCAAGACGGAACAGTCGACCAACATACAGAACTATGCACACAATGCAGGAAGGCTAGCTGGTTCCCTTGTAGATTCCATTTACAGAGGCCAGTATCGGCCATGAGTGATGTGTGATGATGCTAAATGCTGCAAGGTATTCCAAAAGTAGTTGTTAACACAAATACCAGTCTCTGGCTGAAAAAAGAGTAACAGGGCCTAATCAATGTTAGTCTGGAAAAGGAGACAAGTTTTTTGTTAACATGAACCTTTAATGGAGTGCATATATCTTCCCTTCTGTCTGGAGTCTGTTTGCAAAATGAAACGCGATTAATATAGATTAAAAATGAATGATGTTTAATTGTGATTAATCAAAATGAGTCTACAGCAACTCTGTGATTAATCTGATTAAAAATCGTTTGACAGCACTAATTTTAACTAATTAGGTTAAACTAGCACCACCAGTCCTACTTTTCCACTGGGAGGCAGTTTGGCTCAACGGCTGCTGACTTATTAGGAGAAAATGAAGCAAAAACTAACGAAAACGCTCTAAGACAAGAAGAGAGAGAGACTGGCTGACGACTACCGGCTTCTACAGAGCAGTCTGTCTGGCAGCCATTCCAGGTGAGTTCAGCCTCCCTGATTACTCAGCTCCCCTCCAGGTTCCTGCAGGGAGAAGCCTGGCAAGCCTGTCCAGAGGACTGTCACAACACTGAGAGGAGCAGTGTTACACTATAGCTGTGTGCTTTTCGACAGTTCTGTAGTCGTGTTCAAAGCTGCACCGGAGTATTTACTTCAGTGCAGCTTGAGGAGACCTGACACATTCCACGCCTCCACACACTGAAGTATTTAGTGCAGCTTTAGTAGGACGCACGGAGGAAGTTTCAGTCATTTTCCGTGGGTCATTTTTAATGATTTGTTTGCTACAAATGAGTATTTTCTTTCCCCATAAAGTTTTAGGCTTCAGAAAGTTGTGTTTTGGAAAAGCAGAGGCGCCACCGGAGTGTCGGGGGTTCCAGGTTGTTTATGAGCGACGAGCAGCAGCCGAGCACACCGTCTACCTTTCTGTTCCCTCTCATGAGGACAGTGATAATCATATGGTGTTTGCGAAGGAACAACCTTGTTATTAGTGTTGTCGGTCACCCCTCTGACAGGATTATGACTTTGGGACAGTTGCTGAAGGTGGTGAAATGAGGCACGAGGTCCGCAGAACACGATAATTACAGTGATTGTATCAGTGCTCGCATGCTTCCATAAATTCCTGCGCAAAGGGGACACGCTGTAATTTACTGGCGTTGCATAAGAAGGAGAAATAACTGGTTAGCTGAGGCCTGCAACTACGTACTGATGCGTTCATTTCATTTTGAAGCACTGTTTTTCCAACAGGTTTGGCTGCTGGTGTTAAGCCACATTGAAGGACAACCAATCCAACATCAGCTTAAAGTCTGATCTCGTTTCTCGTCCTGCGGTGTTCCTATGTGCCTGTAAGTCTATTTACATTGTTCCCGTTTCATATCTGACCTCTTTTTTTTGTGTTTTCCTGCAGATTGTGGCCTTACGGGAGCAAAATGCTCACATCCAGAGGAAAGTGGCATCTGGAGAGGGAGGAGAGGACATACTGGAGGGCAGTGAAGCTCAGCAGAAGGTCCACGGCAAGGTGAGCGTCCTCTATGAAGTATAGCAGGGACAAAAAAACTTTATGTAAACTCATGTGCTTTGGTTAAACTTTCTTAAGATTGCATACAGGAAGTCATGCTTCTGTAATGCTTCCATCACAGGCAGACTGTCAATCTAACCGAGCAATACCTGCAAAATATGTTTTAAATGAACTGCGAGTATAAAAAATAAGTCAAGCTCCTGATTTCACATATGTTCAGTTATGTTTTTGTAGGTTTTTTCTCTCCACATGGTTCTGTATAAATGCCATTTCAAAGTCTTAAAAAGCTGCACTGCAACAACTGTCCCTCATAGAAGTTTTGAATTTACTATTGCTGAGCTAAAAAAATAAATAAATCAGTCAGTGGAGTCAGGCTAATTTGCTTCTTTTCTTGAAACTAGCAAGTAAAACATGATATTAACACCTAAAAAAGACTTGGATTTAAGCCTTTTTAGTTTCACGAAAGTGTCAGAAACTCAAACTAAAGATGCAGGAAACTATTATATATCATCACCGTAGTTGAGAAGTCATTACAGCAACAGTCATAAAATTCATAGTATTTTTTAAAATATATATATTATACTACAGGAAAGCTAGTCCGTCATGCACCATGCACAGAAGAGGACACAACGACGTCACACAGCAAGCATGTTCAGTGTTTGCTGAAGTAAACATGGGCGGTAACGGTGGAGAGTATCTTGCGATTTTAAGTTGTTGTCCATCCGGAGCCAGCACATTTATAGCGTAATTGTGTTAAGGAGAAGATTAAAAAGGAAGAGAGCCAGGTTTTTGGCCATGACGTTTTTTGTCCTGAACAGGGCTGCCCCCCCTAAATATTAATTAACTCAGAAACCTCGTTTTCCCTCCTTTGATTGGACTCCACATTATCGTCCACCATGATTGTTGATATTCCCGCTGCTGCCTACTTGAAGGCAGAATAGTGACGTTTGTCGTGTATCAATGACGTGTAGGTCGGATAAATGATTTAGGACCACATATCCAAGTGGCCTGAGTCACATTTGAACAAATGGGATCTGTGTTGTTCAGCCTGTCATGAAAAGATCAGATACATGTTGCATAGAGGCAAAAAAAATTGGATTTGGGTCACTTTAGCCTGCTGTCTGAGTGTAACTTAAGTCACTTCTGTCCTCCTGGTTGTGATAAGAATCTTTTTTTTTTACACAAACTTGCTTGAAGAAACATTTCATTTTCAGCAAAATCTTAAATGCAGAATAAAAGGATTTTAAAGAAAAATAAAACCTTAAGGCTGGATTTGACTAAGTTTCCCGACCAATCAGAACGTCACATTAGATTAAGTTGAAAATCCAATAATTCTTTCTCTGTTTAAATTTTATGACTCTGACAAATAGAGTAATGTTGGCGTTGTCTTCCCCTCATTTAAAGAAAATATGCAGGATTTGGGGATTCAGAGAGTTGACATAAATCACAGCCTGTATGGATTATTGTATTTCATTTCAGTCAGTGAACGGGGCATGATCACGGTACTGTTGCTATGGTTGCAGAAAAAGTTTGATATTTTCCCAAATTCTGCATTAAACATGTACATATTTACGTAGGCGGTTATACATTAACCAAGAAGATCTTCAGTTTGAAAACCGCAGCAGTCATCGTTGGTATAACACAAACAAGTCGTGTAGATCTGGTCCCCACCCGGTGTTTTGTCATCATAACCTTTGAAAATACATTTGTGTGGCGATATATTTAGCCGACGTCCTGAAGGTGATCTACAGTCAGGTGAAGGCTCTCGCTGTGATCTCAGCCTCTCCCATTATGCAGGACCCGCAGCTGAATACAAATTCCGCCTCTGATTATTAATTTAAAAGCGGAGGTGTAACTGCATCCGCATTTAGCAGATTACACCGATGCTGTTTTATGTCAGGAGTCGACCAACCTCAAAGGGCCAACGTAGACGCTGGGGGAAGGGGAAAAAAATCAAACTTTAACATGCAGACGGCAGCAGAGGATACCTGGGTAGATCAATGGAGATGCTATTACTTGGCTGGTCTGCTGTGGTTGAGGATGAGGTGGGGGGGGGATGAAGCTCAGGGGGAGGGATGTCGGGAGTAAAGAGATGAAGAGTGTTCCTGCTGAGGGACGAGGTAATGAGGAGACAGCTATCGTCTGCTCTGTTCCGTGTAGATAAAAGAAGCGAATATAAATGTGTGTTGTCTTACACGTGTTTGTGTCGGGGTAAAGGGTTTGTTCTGTGTGAAGGAGAATCGGTAACCTTGGAGTGACGGTGAGGGTGAGTTATTCAGAGGGACTGACAGAAGCGGCATCAAGGGAGGATGACGGTCCTGATCTGCAGGACGACGTGCTTCTTCTCTGGACGCCGGTTTGAGAAGCGCATGCACATAGTCGCCGGTTGTCTTTAATGTGACAGGTGGAAGGAGGTCAGTGAGAGGGGAAGGAGTCGGAGCGAGAAGGGAAAAAAACAAAACAAGTGCTTTTGAAGCGAGTGTCGGCCCTTGAACCTTCAGCACAGCGACGGATCTCCCTGATAGGCAGCTAACGCAGACTGACAGATGAAGCCTGCTTCACCTTGTTAATTTTTCATTTAGCAATCATCCAGCTCTGGAGTGGCTCTAAATTATTTCCATTGCCCTTCACTGACACATCCTGGACGTGGCTGAAAGATTGATGCATGTGTAGTCGTTTTTTCACGCAGAAAATGAGAAAGCAAAGGATGGAAATATTCCTTTGTTATGATATGCAAACATTCATGCATTATTTCAAGACTGTTTCCTCCCACTAGTGTGTTTGTAGTGTTTTATTAACAAGTTCAACTGAGCATAAACTGCATAGCCTTTATGGCTGCTGTTTTAATAACTGTCCTGCTTTTACTGCTGTTCATGTTGGATTTTATTTACACTGAAGCGCCTGCAGCGGCGGCTTACGGCCATTTTGGCAGCAGTTTTCACTATTGTAGTCATCAAAAACCTCCCAACTCCTCCGCTTGCAGTAACTACTGAGGGGTAAGGGGGAATGTTTTTCCTTTTTAGCTTCTTACATTTAAGGTTTGCATGCGATGACATGAACGTAGTAACAGACAGTGGTGATTTATGGGTCGGTTCAACAAACTTAGAAGACAAGAAAGAAGTGCTGATATTGATGACTAGAGTACACAAATAAAACCTGCTGATAGATAGAGGAGTACAAGTATGAAGTAGCATAAAATGATCAAATCAGATTTATTGCCATTTTGCTGTACATACACAGTAGTACAGGCAAGATGAGAGCGTTTCTTCAGGATCATTTAAGTTTTGCGGAATGCACGTCTGGATCACTGTCGCTTTCTCCTGAAGGGGGCGCTGTGTCCATGTGCGCTGCCATTCATTGAACATGGTGAACCTCCTCTGGTAGGTCTTCAGGGTCACAAAGACACACAGGATGATGTGACGATGGTGAAGCCACAGATGCTGCCCAGAGCTAGCTGTCTGTCTGTCTGCATCTCCTCCAGCTGTATGTCCGTCTGGGATGTTGTCATGGAGCCATGTTTCTGTTAAAGCAAACACACAGCAGTCTTTCTACTCTCTGCGGGTTTCTCTCAGCAAACGTAGCTCGTCCAGCTTGTTGTGGAGGGAGCGGACATTGGAGAGTAGGAGGACGGTCCTGCTGGTCTGGAGGGGTTAGCCTTTAACCTAGCATGGATCCCGGCTCTCTTCCTCCTCTTTTGCTTACATTCGTATCGTTTGCGCTTCCTTCTCTCTCGGGTAACTGCCGGCATCGTCTCCGATTTGACTCCGTGTTGGTGTAGAACGTCCAAATCACAACCAATCGCCGCAATCCCAGCGCCGTCACTGTCCTGACGCCCAGCAAAGTCTCCCAGCCGGAAGTTTTGCGGAATGAACATCTGGGATAGACGAGACACTCAAAACGTTCACTTTTGTTGTCTCCTGAAGGGGCCGCTGCGTCTATGCACATCACCATCACCATGGCAACCATATATGCCATATATAAGTGTCTTAAATTTGTGCTTTAATTGAGCAACATATACTGCATGTGTTGGGATAAAGTTTCAACTCAAGCATGAGTAATATGTTTGATTTGTTTCAGCAAAGGAAAGTAACGAAGTATATTTAGTCAAGAGCTGCATTTAAGTAAACTTTTGACACATAAAATGCAATAAAATAGTATTTCCATTCCAATGCATTTATCTATTAGCTTTAGTTACTTTTAAGATGAATATTTCACACAATATGTAGTATAATAAGCTTTCAAACCACAACACATAGTTGAAGATTAACCCCAAGCAGTTTCTGAGGGTTGTGTTTTTTTTGTTGTTTTTTTTTTCTTCTGTCACATTTTTATGACTGTAGCCTCATTTCCCCTGTAATATAGAGTGCTGTGCCTCTTTGGAAACAGTACAACCATGAGTAGAAGTAAGAGAACTCAAAAATGTTGGTTATTTATTTCACAAAAAAGAAGAAATATAATCAGCATGTACAACAGGTTTCCGAGTGCCCAAATGTGTTACCAATACTGGGGGAAATGTCTCTGCATGCCACAGATCTGTTACTTAAACTTTAAAATGTGGTTCCTTAGTTGTCTCCTACAGCCTGCAGTTCAGCTGAGTCCGTGAATCTTTTGTCACATGGCTGTTTTTCACTGCTGAGGCACCCCGGCTCCTTTTTAGTTTGTTTATTTAGTTTTTTTTTACAGAATATATATAAATAGTACTTTTTTTTGTGGCAAATTTAAAAACATGACAGAACTGTACATCACACAAGATGAGTTCAAGAACAGTTCGGAAGTTGAAAATCTAATAATTTTTTCAACTTTTTTACTGTTTCAGGCTCTGATAAATAGTGTAGTTCTAGTTTTTTTTTGGTTTGTTTTTAAAGATAACATGACTTTTAAACCTGCCAGCTGATTTTTGGGGCTTCAGAGGGTTAAATAAGTGGTTTCCAACCTTTTTGACATCTTACAGAAACCACTGTGTAACCTGCATCAGCTCTCAGATGTCTTTGAGTTAACAGCTCCACCAAATAGTGGTTTTTCCCTCAAAACTTATAACAAGGATTTCTCACCTTTTCTTTTTGCATCACAACTTCTTTCTTCCTTTGCCTTCCATTAATCATCTGACAGCTTTATCTGCCGTCCCTGAATGTAGAACTGCACATAAAGCAGCCTGCAGCCGTAGCATGCAGTAACATGCTGCTGACACACTGAGGCTTCGCTATTAATAATATAAGGATGCCATATGTTAAAATACATCAGTCAGAGGGACCAAACCAGGGTTCTAACATTAATACTTCAGCTAAGTTGTGCTGCTAATACTTATGTGGGGTTTTTCACGCAGGACTTTTACTTCTAATGGAGGAGTCTTTACGGCACTTTAACTGAATGTCACTCCCTGTGTTTTGTGTGTGTGACCTTTAAAACCACTTAAGTAATATGAAGGTTAATGGAATTAAGTTAGTCGTGCTCACAGCAGTGCGGCGTTGCAAATCAACAGGTCTTGCCAGAGGCCAAAACAAAAAAAGAAAAACATTCCTGGTTCTCTGATTAACTCAAAAACGTCACCGTGAAAAAAAAAAAAAAAAAAAAACATTCCTGGTTCTCTGATTAACTCAAAAACGTCACCGTGAACAACACCGAGGTGGAAATTTAGAAGTGTTGAAGTCATATTTTCTGGTGAGACGCATTATAAAAAGTTTTTATGTTTTTTTGTTTGTTGCTGTTGTTGTATGTTGTTTGTTTGTTTGTTTACCTTTTTGGGGCTATCTTGAACATTGTTTATCATAACAATCAACTTGTATAATTATGGCTAGGATCCCCATGTTTTTGTTTGTTTGTTTGTTTGTTTTGGTATTTGTAGTTGTAAAGTTGTACTTTCTTTAGTGTGGTGCTGTTTGTATTGTTTACTGTTTAGCTTACTCTTTCTTTGTTTGTTTGTTTTACTTGGTGCTTGTTTGTTTGTCTCATGATGTTCTGTGTTTTTTTATATATATTTGGGACTTGTGTGGGGTTTTGCAGCACATTGCTGCCACCGGTTAATCGTCTGTAATCTCATTTCTTGGGGGAAAAAAATTTGTGAACAGAAAAGACAAATAAAGGAAAAGAAAATACAATAAACAATAAAAAGAAAAAGAAGAAAAGAGATGAGGAAAAAAAAGCCCTCACTGGGGTGGTGGGAGCTGGGTTTAAAAAAAAAAAAAAAAGTTTTTATGTCATTTCTGATTGCTTAGAAACATCTATTCTCCTCCATTATCCCGGAGAGGCAGCAGATGTTTTAGAGGCAAATACCTCAAAACCTGGACGACCTAAAAGTAGTTAAAAGTAAAAGATAATTTAGTTAAATCTCAGATAGCTCTTCCAGGTCGTATTAAAAAAAAAAGACAGTCCATTTTAAAGTTTCCCAGTCCTAAAATAAAAGAATAACAGGTGTCTTAATGTTGCGAGACTGTGAAATGAGCACAGTAATGGGAGCCACGGTTGCATGGTGTACCGTCTGTGGGACAGCTGAGGCATTTCGCAATAAAGGAGAGCTAAATTCTTAAAGTCTGTCTTTTACGAGCGGCCGGCATGCTGGTATTAAAATCAGCGGTGTGATTTAGTGGGTCCTGTTCCCTGCTCAGGTGAATCATTGATCAGCGGCGGCAGACAGAGAGGCCCAATTAGGTCGGTCCTCACAGATGGATAGTTGAAGATGGGCAGCTGCTCCTGATGCAGCAGAGACACAGGAGGGAAGACGGAGAATGAAGAGATCACTTTTATAATAACCACAGCATTGGTGTTTCAAACTGTGTTCAGGACTAGAACATGTTATTTAGTGGCGATTACTTCTAACGTGTTAATCTCACCTGTTGTAAACTGAACCTCTCCGGTATTCCCCTCATTCATCTACCTCACGCCGAGAACCAGGGGAGCCGTAAAAACCTAATCAGATTACTAATGCAAGTGTCAAAGCAATTTCTCCAGTGGAGTTTGGAGTGATTCTCAGTCACTCGTTCTTTGTCGCCATCCAAAAATCAAAGCAGGGGGAAGAGCCAAAGCCTTGAGCTCCTGAACTGAAATTTATTAGAGTGCTAATGTGTGTAACTCCCAAAAGGAAACGTGGTATCTGAAGTGGAAGCGAGACTGATTTGTCAAGGCCCACTTGAATGCACCATGGGAAGCCAGAGCATGACAGGAAATCTGAAAACTGCTTTCCATCTGGTTCACTCTTAATCTGGATAATGTGTCTATTTTCCTGCTTTCAAAACCCAAACTTGTGCTACTTTATTTGATAACTTGACGACTATAAAGCAGTTCAAGATGTGAAGAACCACAAATATCCGATGGTGAAACAAAGTCAGAATTCTGTAGCTGTTTTGTAAAACAGAGAAACTGTCCAACATTAATCTTCAGTTTTACCGACCGAGAGTTACCAGTGGAAAAAAAAACGTACTAAAAGCTTGAACATCCATGTGATGAGTTCTGTGTTCTGGACAAAAACATATGTGAGTCATCACATGAAACAATCTGACCTGCAGTGTGGATGTTCCCAACAACATTTATTACATGACGACCTCATGGTTACATTTGCGGCGTTGCATCAGACACACAAACCATGAGGTAGTAATTAAATAAATGTTCTCCAAAGCAGCTATACTTGAGTGCTGTTGTAGAGTTTTTTTTACAGTCTTAACGAAGACCTTAACTAAGAAGGACTTTTGTCTTCTCTGTGAATTTTACTGTGTGTATAACTGTTGTCATCGCTTTCATTTTTATCAATGTTTTTATATTGGATTCACTCCACATAATAGTCTTTCATGTATTAAATGAAAACGCTCTTAGGGAGATGCATCCACTTACTTTTGTTCCCAGGACTTCCAAAAATTATACTCAGGAACCATAATGCAGCCTGACAGAATGCAACAAACTGTTAGTGTCCAGATGTGCAAAGCTGATGTTGGCACATTGGTGCAGGTTCAATAATTGTGGCTAAAGGTGCATCAACTAAATACTTAATACTTCCATCCATCCATCCATCCATCCATTATCTATACACCGCTTAATCCTCACTAGGGTCGCGGGGGGCTGGAGTCTATCTCAGAATGGATTGGATGTCCTTTTCTTAAATTGCTGGCTCCCTGCTATGCTGTTTGCATACCGATATTTGAATATTTGTTGGATTACAAAAAAAACCTAACAAAAAAACTCTAAGTGTACTAAAATACAACATCTCATGAACTCTAAAAGACATCCATCTATCCATTATCTACACACCGCTTAATCCTCACTAGGGTCATGGGGGGCTGGAGTCTATCCCAGCCCACACAGGGTGAAGGCAGGAGACACCCTGGACAGGTCACCAGTCTATCACAGGGCTACACTTAGAGACAGACAACCAAGCACACTCACATTCACACCTACGGACAATTTAGAATCACCAATTCACCTCAACATGTTTTTGGACCGTAGCCCTGCAATAGACTGGTGACCTGTCCAGGGTGTCCCCTGCCTTGACCCTAAGTCAGCTGGGATAGACTCCAGCCCCCCACGACCCTAGTGAGGATTAAGCGGTGTATAGATAATGGATGAATGTTTTTGGACCTTGTGGGAGGAAGCCGGAGAACCCAGAGAGAACCCACGCTGCATGGGGAGAACATGCCGCCACCGGGATCCTATCTTTTATATTTTTAAGTAAATGATGACAAATTACTTCATAAAATCTGTTTTCAGGGTCTTTTTTATAAATATTTGTCAAAAAGTGGCCATGATTTAGTGCTGAAAAGCATTAAATGGATTAAACTTCCAAGAGGGCAAAATACTTTTTATAGGCAGCATATATCCTCAGTTACAGTCCCTGTGATTTGCAAGTTGCATTGTTTTGAACTGACATGTCAATTTAATTGTTCAACCCTATTATGATTGTTAGGTAAATGAGGTATGATAATATAAATACTGGGAATGTAGGACACAGCTTATCAGGCGCTATCAGGTCTGTCCAACAACATTTGTAAATTTTACCAGCTCCTGTAAAACTCACTGATTTATATGTGACAGTTTATGTCATTCACGCTCCTGAAAATACCGTCAATAACCGTTATAGAGCCACTACTGTCATTTTCACACTGAGAAAACTTCCTCTTTGGCAGCAATTTAATTCACTGTTCTGTGATTTATTCCTAATTTTCTGGGTAGTTTCACTGAGAGATGATTCAAAATTGGTACCAAGTGTTTGGAAAATAAATACAAAGCTCTGAGATGGGTATTTTGCATAAATTAAGATTTCTTTCTGAAAATAACCCACAAGTAAGAAAAGTTAAATCATGTAGCCGCATCCCCACATCCAGGCTGATCGTGTGCTTCAGGCCAGTTTAAACAGCTCTTTCTTTTCCTCTTTGGTCACCTTCTCCTCCACTCACTCGTCTCTCTCTCTTCCCTCTCCCTCAGCGTCTGTCCAACGGCTCTCTGGAGTCGGCCCACGAGGCGAGCCAGGTGGTGGAGCTCCAGGACCTGCTGGAGAAGCAGAACTATGAGCTGGCCCAGATGAAGGAGCGCATGTCCTCGCTCTCCTCCCGGGTGTCCGAGGTGGAACAGGAGCTGGAGACCGCCCGCAAGGACCTCATCAAGTCAGAGGAGATGAACAACAAGTACCAGAGGGACATCAAAGAGGTTACATACACTCTCTCTCCGAGGACACGGCGAGGCTTGCGCATGCACATTTTGCGAGGGGAATAACAGTTGCAAGAGAGACATCAAAGAAGGCTAGCGGTGGCCTAAAAAAAGCTTTTATTTGCATACTCCCTCACACTGGCTCCTTCTGTATGATTGTATGAGTCTCAGATAAATATAGGCACTGCTTTGTTATGATCCCTCTCACATCGTAGCAATCCTATAAATATACCATATATGCAAACTGACAGGTTATAGAAACACTTCTCAAGGACACAAACTAGAAAAAAACAGCTGTTTCTGCATCTACCACCAGTTGCTTCTTGAGCTGCTTTACTGTAAAGCGCAAAACCAGCCGTTAAAAAGCCGCTTTCCGCTAGAAATGAGAATGTGGTGTTATAAACCAGCAGCTAAGGGCCCAATCGTAGTTCCATGCAATATCCAGTCCTTCTGTGTGAGGTGAATTTCAGTGAAGTGCACTTGATGTGACTATAAGCTGATGCCCCCACGGCCCCTCGGCTGAAATTACTATTGATTGCTAACAATGTAGGCAGAGGCAGTTATTGTGGCCTGGCAAACACGGCCTTATCGGGCCGAGCGCGTGTTATTACCCAGCACTTCGTCCTCTGAGAGCGGCAGTTTATTCAGCTTTCTTAGAATAACTATTGTATTTTGTGTGGTTTTGAAACAATGTGTGTGGTGTCAGAAGCAATTCTCCACGCAGGAAATTAACTCTCAGAAATTCAATGATAATGCCGCCGTCATGTGGAAGGAGGGGGGGGCTTGTTTCATGGCAGCAGCGTGAGATAGAAGATCACAGCTACAGTACGTTATGAAGCTATATTGTCTGTGTAGATTATACTGCAGTGGAGCTTTAGAACTGTAGATGTGACGAAGTGTGTTGCAGCTTTAGCATCAACATTAAAGAGGTTCATTCCTAATAAACTGCCTCACATTCGTATTTCAGTGAGCACTGTTACGAGAACATGTTGTAAAAGAAATTTCTGAATGGATTAGAGTTGCTGTTATTCATGTTTGATAATGAAACAGAGCAATAGGAATCCTGTGCAGATACTAAACTGCAGAATTCATGTGTGCAAAGTATTTGTGTGAGTTTACAAACTGGAGGCAGAGCTGCAGGCGGTTTCACTTTAAGTTAAGCTAAGCAGCAATTACTTTTTCCCCTGTTTGTGTACACATCCAGAAGTTTATAGAGCACCCTCATCTGGTTTGTTGTGCACATCTCAGCATGGTCTGACTTTTGCTGTTTTTCTGCGTCCAGGCCATGTGTCAGAAGGAGGACATGGAGGAACGGATCGTCACGCTGGAGAAACGCTACCTGAGCGCCCAGCGGGAGTCCACCTCCGTGCACGACATCAACGACAAACTGGAGAACGAGTTGGCCAATAAGGAGGCGTTCCTCCGACAGGTCTGTAGAGTCGTACGACATCCACGTGACTGGCAGTCGACTGTGTTTTCTACTTCTGCGGTTTGCTCCAGAACTTTTTCGGGTCCAGGTGGCAGCTGAAACGGACCATTCATGGCTGCATCATCACTCATATTTTTCAACAATCTAAATGGATTCAGTGAAGAATGAACCATGAATGCAGCTGGTTGTGTAAGATGGATCCTGTCAGCTAACAGAACCTTTTGAGCTCTTCCACAGAGGTTTGGCAGTGAGACAACCTCTTGACATTGTGTCGGATAATGTCAGAGGAAATTGCTACTAGGGGAAGGAATTTTGATGTTTTTTTTTTTTTACTTAAATGTTTGGTTTGAGCAGATGCACGTGGCTCAAAGTCATCTCCCTAATAGACATAATGCCGTACAATGCGATCAAACGATGGTACATTCTCCTTCTGATGATTCTTTGTGATTCACTGCAGCCAATTACATAAATTGCCTGGCCATAGAAGACTGAGTGACGTTTTCATGAGTACAGGCTTAAGCACCAGCTGAGCTCTGGAAGGAAAAGAATATCAAACTAATATAAGCAGAAGTAATCGCGGAGACGCCACGAGGCACACAAGCACTGTTTGGGTTTGCTGCGTATGAGGTGGTTTAGACCAGGCAATTTCACAGTTAAAGCTCCCGTATTGTGCCGCCTTTCAGCAAACTAATGAGAGTCTCACATGTCAACAGAATGAGTATTTCAATTTTTCAGCTCAAAATACTGCAAAGATGCTTCATTTTACCATGACCGCTGTTAATCCTGTTCTAAACGGGCTGTTCAGATGTCTATGCTACTGACCTGGAGCTGTCCACGACTCCTTCAGGAAGAAGACTCGCTCTGCGGTTATAAATGACAGTGCAGAGAAAAACAGTTGACCGCTAGGCAGCAGAATGAGTGCGTTTGACCAAGACTTTCTATGAATTCAACTTTCAATCATTTTACATGGAAATATCACTTAGATCGCAGCTCAGCCATTGTTTTTTAACTCACATGTATTGTGAGTTTGTTGGGTGTTGTGGTCACAAACTACGGTGGTGACTGCTGGTTAACATGTCGTCTCAATGGAAAGTCACTATTTTATACTCGCTCTGTTGTCTGACAACAGAAACAGAAAGACATATAAATGAGAGCAGCTTTGTTGGAAATGTGCATGTATTAAACAGTCTTAAAGTTTCCTGGATGACCCTCAGCATTGCAATTTCGGCAAGTTCTGACCTGCGGGCATAAGGTCAAAGCTATTGGTAATGCTGGCCCCATTAGCCACACAACATGCTAACACTAAGGATTTTCCCATTGCTGTGCTGATATTGCGATTAATAAAAGTGAGCTGGATCTTCAGTTTTTCAAATGCTTGGAGTGCATGAAGACTCCTGTGTTCACTCTTGCAGTCGATAGCAAAGCATTTGTTGTGCTTCGCTTGTGGCTGGGATGTTCTGGTGTTAACAGAAGGAGGCCTAGAGAGGAAACCCAGTGACCTGAGAGGCAAGCTGCTACTCTGGCATGGCTCACCTCACCAATGAGGTGGCAACGCCTGAGCTAGACATCTATTGGTTTTATTATTCTAGCACCTCAGTAAAATTCCTATTGACTTGTAAGGCTGGAACTAGTCATGTAGGGGAATGGCAGAATGAAATGTGTTTACATCTTCTACTTTACTTTACAACACACAAAAACATCATTAAAAACACACTAACAAGATAACCCCTTTGATCTAGAAAATAAATGCATCAAGGAACCCCCTAAACAAGCTCTGAAGCTTTTGGGTTTGAGCTCCTGGTACCGCACACAAGCACGCTTGTTCGCTGGCTGTGCGGTGAGTTCACTTGCTGTCGTGCCAGCAGCTGAACCCCGGGATCAGGCCGCCGATGTTTGAAGATGAGTTGTTCAGGGGGTGTTGGCTTGGCCTTTGCTATGGAGGAATGACGGGATGAGAAGACATGGCAAGCAAAATGGCAACAAAAAAAGATGGATGGAAGGGCATCTAGGGAAGATTTCACAAACAAAAACAAACTGTCAAGCTTCCCCAGTGTCATCCCAAACACCAGTGGGATGGTGATGCGGCTTCAGACAGAAAATATCACTGACATACACAACACAACGCAGCCTTGCCCCACTCCAGTCTAATTATTGCATATTGAGCTGCCAGGCCCGATGCTTTGGGGAGTAGAGCATCTGTCGCTAATGGCAAAGGCTGCCAAGCCAGCTCCAAAAAAAAAAAAGAAAGAAAGAAAAAAAGGTCTTAAAATTGATCAGAGCCTCGAGCAAGGCAGGGGGAAAAGTCTTAACATGCAACAGGGAAATATAAGTCACTTGTTGGCGGTTTCACTGAATGTTAGGTTTCATTTCCTTCTTTATGATGGCAAGTACGGTATGTGAATGCTTAATCAGGGCAATTACCAGTATCTGCTGAGTAAAAGTTGCCACTGTCACTCCTGGCAAGTGCAGAGCTGCTGCTATTCTGACTCTGTTATGGTGCTATTTTAAAGACGAGCTGAGGCACGCTGCCAGAGCCCTCAGTAGCCAGTCCTCCTACGAAAGACAAATATCTGTGATGCTATTTTTTAACAGGCAATGATGCACAGCTGACATTACAGGGAGACGAAGGAAGAGATCTATCTTTACAGAAGACATTTGTGGTTTTGTCAGAGGCGGGCACAACACAAATACTGTAAATACTCTGATTTGCTGCACAGAAAGCCTCGAACTGAAGGGACTATTTGAAATAGGTTAGGATTTGAAACAATTTGGCATGCGACACCTCCTCCGTGTTTGGATAAATCAGTGACGATGTACATTCCCTCAGCACTGAGCACAACATTTTCTTAGTAAAAAGCCATGTTTTAATAGAATTAATTCATTTAGTCTGATGTGTGATAATTATTCAGTCTTTTAGAATTAATCTTTATGCAAATGTTTCACATTGGCTCAAGGTGCATAAGCTGCATACCAAGTGTTTGCTACATGAATCCTCACAGGGTTTAAATTGCGGAATAATTATTGTATTAACTAATTAAGTCGGCATTGTCATTTCAAAGTTAGCAATTAGCTTGTGTTGATTAAAGTCATCTATCTTTTACTCATCGCATAAAAAAAAGAATATCGTTTGTTCTTTTTTGTACAAAGTGCCAAAACATCAGAGTGTTAATCATAAAGTTTCAAGACTGTTTGTGAGACAAAGTTGGTGCGTATTTGCGATTTCTCAATCGAAGAAAACATCATGTGAGTGTCAGTCAGCAGCAGGGATGATCCAACTGTTGGGGGTCTGTGGCCACCACCAACAGAAGACACAGTAGTTTTTACATGAAGAAGTTGGTGGTCGTTTTTTTCTCAGCATTTGTGTGGATGTGCACCAAGAATAAGTCCCCCAGGAAATACAGATCTTCTGCAACATCCTGAGATGTTTGAGGGAGGATATTTGGTGCAAACAACTTTCACTATGATGGACTGGTATGTGGGTGCTCTAATGGGTCTTGGATAGAATCACAGTGCGTTTTTGGCCACAACAACACAATTTTCGCTCAACTACCCGCCCTGTTCAACAGATTTGGTTGCCTGTGACTTCTTCGTCTTTACATTTAAGTTAAAGGATTGTGATTTTGACACAGTTGAGGAGATCGTACTTGTCAAGTCTACATAACAGAACTTCTAGAGAGCAAGTGTTGCACTGGGAGCAGTGTAACGCTGCACAAGGAGACTGCTTTGGTTTTTGAATTTTAAAGGAACAATCCTCACTTTTTTTATTAGGCCTGATGTTTGAAAGATCTGCCAGCAGTTTTGAGTTAATGACAGCAACTAAACACTGAACAAAGCTAGTCAATGAATCCTCTGAATGGCTATCAACTAATGTTGTCTGTGTTTGTGTGCAGATGGAGGAGAAGAACAGGCAGCTACAGGAGAGGCTGGAGCTCGCAGAGCAGAAGCTCCAGCAGACCATGAGGAAGGCCGAGACGCTGCCAGAGGTGGAGGCCGAACTGGCCCAGAGGATAGCGGCCCTCACCAAGGTAAGAACACGCACGTCTGTCCGTACATGAACACACACACACACAGTTAACACATTCCCACAGATGGCCTCATTTCTAGATGTTTCTGTACCTTTGTGTAAGTGTCCATGTGGTGTCATGTCATGACGTTTCAACATGTCCCTCTCCTCTTCCTCGGCCACATAGTCTGACTCCAGCTCCTCTTCCTCCCCTGATGATTATCACTTTGTTATGGAAGCTAAACTCCAAGACATGAACTCCATTCTTAGGAAGGTAGTCCCACAGGGCATCACAGCTACTGCCAACTCCTGTAGAGAACAGATTTCATTCATTTATCTTATTAGTGTTTTGTGGCGAGCGTGTTTACTGGGATTCTGCTCTGGCTGTTCTACCACTATGGGACAGCTGCATGGCACTTCTGGCTGGAGCTCATACTTGGCAGTGCTGGAGCAGCTCTCTCTTCCTCTTTCATTCTGTCCTTTGGTGGCCTTGTTCTCCATCTTTCTCCTCGTCACCCCTTTGTTTCGATCAGCTCTCTTTCCAGTTATGCTTTAACAACAATAGATATCCATCTTTGAGTTTGGGGTAGAGGCTTTGGCTTGTGTTGTTGCCACTGCTTTTCGTTTGTTGGGCCTTGGGCTGTCAAACACACAGATAATCGTGGCCTTTTTTTCTTTTTCCTTTTTTTTCTTCCCTGTTCGTTTCTGTCATGTCTATGCTGTGATCCAACTGTAGGCGGAAGAGCGTCACGGGAGCATTGAGGAGCGAATGAGGCACTTGGAATGCCAGCTGGAGGAGAAGAACCAGGAGCTGCTGAGGGTGAGTCACTGCGGAGGCGTTGTGCCAGGCAGCGTTAACCAGGCAGCCACTCCTGCATGAGCATGACAGCTTGAGGCGACTGCAAGTGATGGCATTGTCTGATTTATGGCCAATGAAGCTTGACCCGATGAGCGTTTTCGCACACTCCGCTGACAGAACGGTTTGTAAAATGTTCACAAACGATGCGGCCGCGTACGGCTCGTTTTCGATTATGTGAAGCGTCGTCACACTTTGCTCGATTCCCCGTTTGAGAGAGAAGAGCATACTGTATGAAAACAGAAATGTAACCTTGCGAAAGAGCCTTTTACAAATTGGAGGCATGCAGTAGTTAGAAATGAAGAGTTATACAAAAAAATGCAGTGTAAAAACATGAAGAAAACAAATCGTGATGTGCAGAAATAACATCATTAGGATGATTATACTTGTTTACTGTCGGATGGAGGGTTTAATAGGTGAACATCCACGTCTCAGTAGAAACTCAAGCGATTCCCTGATAGATAATAGGTCTCAGCTTTTGAGTTTTGTTTTTGCTGATGAGTAAAAAATGTCAATGCAAGAAATAATTGCGTGTTTTACTCATGAAGGGAGTTGTTATCCTATTTTTCTGACCTTTAATGACCTTTTTCAGACACGAGCCTCTTTTGCAACCTGCTGCTTGGGGTTTATTTGCATAATAGCATAATTAGCGATACGCTACACTGATTAGCAGACAGTGCTGCTGCTGCTGTGTTCATATCTAGAAGGATGCAAACCTGATTTTAACCCAGAGTTAGAAACCTTACACGGGGCAAAACTATATTTTGATTTGTTTGAGGTCGTGCAGTGAATTATTCGCTTTGATCACATCAGAAGCTTCCTAAAACGGTTACCGTTACTACTTGTGAGGTTTAAGGGGTTTGGTGCTTCATTTTTAAGTTGGTAGATCTTTTTTTTTCTTTCTTCCAGGCTCGACAGAGAGAAAAGATGAATGAAGAGCACAATAAGCGACTCTCGGACACGGTGGACAGACTCCTCACAGAGTCCAACGAACGTCTTCAGCTCCACCTGAAGGAGAGGATGGCAGCTCTAGAAGAAAAGGTGAAAGCTGCAGAGGAAATGGAAACCTAGAAATGTCCAGTGGAGGTCAGGAGGACATGGAGTTTCCTCATCTTTTCTTCTTGTTTTTGCAGAACTTGTTAATCCAAGACTCCGAGGGTTACAGAAAACAGTACGAGGAGTCGATCCAAGAAAAAGTAGGTTCCAGACCAAGAGAAATGATCACCTCTGTTTTTTGTAGAGCTACTTACATTTCACGAGGTTGCCTTAATAGTGAAGTTTTTAATAGAGAAACAGTGAGGTTGATTGCTGGCATTATTTTCATTTTTTTTTTATGAAGTTCTGCTGTTGATTATTCATAAACTCCCGCAAGGGATGAGGATAACGAGATGAATCTCATAAGCAGTATGGAAAACAGTGGAAATTATCAGTTAATATTCAGCAAGATGGATTCAATAAGCTGCACTGGCTTTCAGTCACATCGCTCCACAGAACTGATGTGCACCGGTATGGCTCGGGGTGGGAGACACCGGGATTCATCATTCTTTAAGATTAACGCTGTTTTCGATTTGTTTCGTCCAGTCGCAGCTGGCAGACGAGATTGAGAAGCTAAGATCAGAGCTCGACCAATTCAGACTGAGGGCAGGCTCCCTCACAGAACCCACCCTGTCACGGTAGGTTGCTTGGTTGTGTGTTTTCACTTGCAATATATAGCCAATCCATATACTGTATGAAGCTAGACCGCGAGGTAGAGTTACGCCAAGGACTGCAGTTGAATAGCTGGAAATATTGTGCCTTTTTGTATGCTCTTGTCTTTGACCTTGATGGTTCACATCATGAGGTCAAGGAAAGATGTGAAAGAGAGTTCATGCAGACTTGGAAAAAGACAACCACAGTGCTACGCCGAGCAACTGCACTCACTCTAGTCTATGTAGTTATCCAACAGAGGATGTTTATGTGGATGGAGTGCTGCTTTGAATGCTGCTACAAACTGTGGTGTAGAAATGTTGGAAAAGAAGAGCCAGCACATCTTATGCTATAGGAGACAAGAAAGAGAGCATTGAAGCACATTTTCTTTGCATAGGTTTAGGGTGAGTGGAATTCGACCAGCTCTTATTATGACCGCCTTATAAGCCCATTTCAGACATGCTGGCTACATCATTCTGGGATTCAGATTTTGGTTTCCATTGATGGTCCTCGTGCCTTCATTTACTTATGACAGAGCTGTAGGACACACAAAAAATTTCCATTAACATGAAATTGGACAGTCCATTAAGTGATTTACAAAACATAGGGATAAAATGATATGCAGGAAAAATAAATCTAATGAGCTGCAGCTAATCAAACTGTCCTAATAGTCATCAGCCTGCTTTGTTTAGGATTTTGTAAACAGTAAAAATTCTGTCCATGTGATCATATTCTAATGCTTTTCGATAAAAACATAAAAATATCTCGAAAGCTAAGATGGAGCTGAGATGTATGCTATGTAACCAATGATTGAGCTGGAGCTGATGAATCTTTACTCTTTGTGTGACCGCTCACCTGTCTGAGCTGGAGGACACTGTGCTCTTGCAGCCAGATGGATCCTGTCTCCATGTCGGGGATTGTTTATGAGTATTAATGAACTTACTGATGCTGTTGTTCTGTTGGTAGATATGCATAAATGTGCACAATTCTCTTACTGTGGAGACGCTCATATCAGACCGGCTGTTATTTGATACTGTGTGTATTTACTCAGAGGAAACACTCCAACAAACAGCTGGAGGCAACAAACTAAACTCATTACTGGTCTCTGCTGTTCTCATCCCAGTAAACTTTTATTTTAGGGAGGTTTTCAATTTGTAGCCCAATAGATATGAAATTGTAGAGCAAAGTTTCTTTTTTATGATTGGGGCATGCAAACTGTGTCTGTTGTTCTCTGTGATGTTTTTAGATAAATATTAGTGCTGAAATGTGGAAACAGCCTTCCTCAAATCATGATATAATATGATGCGAGGCGGCAAATGTTACTCGGTCCCACCTATTGCAACTTTTAGCTAATTTAGGCATAAAGCCGACAAGTTCAGTTGCCAGTAGATCAACAGAAAGGAATGCATGTCTGAAAGGGGCTTTAGATACATTAGGAGCCTAAGCAAAAAACAATGCAATCAAAGTGTGCCGTTTTAGAAGTAATGTTTTTCTAGCAGGTAGTTCGCTGGTTATTGTCGATGACACAGCGGAATCAGTTTGTGCATGATTGTTTTGGAAAGGCAACAACAAAACACCCCTCAAACTCTTTAAATGCCAAGTCTTACCACAGTCCCACACACACACACGCTGCTTCACAATGTGGAGTAAACCAAAATTTGGCAGGCCTGCCATGCCTGGTTACGGTTGCTAAGGTATGATTGGCCCGTCTCTGTTCAGGGGACGGGTTTTGCAGTTGTTTAAGGCGGATTAGCACCTGTACCGATTTACTGCCGCGGGACAATCTGCAATACGTCACGCGTGATTTGGCCACTAAAATTCATAAGCAGCCTGTGCAAAGAAAATAAAGTTTTATGACAGATTTTACTGGATTTATTAGGAGAGTAAAGAGAAGGAATCTGTGTCCCTGCTGGTGACCAAGCTTGCCAGTCTAGTGCTTCTCAGAAATGGGCAGGAGACAAAGAAGATTCAGTTCAGTTCACTGGCGTTCGGGAGCACACGGACAATTAGGCAACTGCGTGAAATCAAGATGGCTCTGTGTCCAAACATTATTCATCATTTGGACACAGACTTAAACTATTTCACAGTCGAGCAGGAGAGTCAAGACAAAAAAAAAAAAAAAGCATGGATGTTTGTAACATAAAGTAGCCCTGCCATCTGTGTGCTTAAAACGCTACAGACTCGGTTATTTTGTTACTAGAAGACATAAGCTCCGCTGGAGATGTAATAAAAGGCTAGATATAGTCCCATTTAATGTGTATGGATCAGGAAGCAGAGGAGGGAATTGAGATACACTCTCTCCAGGAGTGTCATTTTATCCCTCACTGATGAAAACTGCTTGTTCTGTTACACTATTGTTAGAAACACTGGCATCACTGATCCCCTGGTATCTATTCTCGGATATTTTCTGGCTTCCGTTTCATGCAGCGTGAAGTTCTAATATTACAGTGCCGATGTGTTGACAGTAGCAGACTTAAGCTCCTCCACAGACAAAATGATCTGCAGCCATAGAGGCATGCATAACGAGCTCTGATCCCACCAGAAGTACACTTTACACCACTTCACTGTGACCGTTAGGTACGCCTATCCAAACACGAGACTTGATTGGGTTACTGTCGGCATAACTGAACATTACCGTTAGATTTTTGTTGTTTCGTCTTGTCAAATTCTGCTTCATCCCCATTTAGGAGTTGTGTTGTTGTTTTAGATATTCGTCATCTTTAATATAAAAGACTCAGAATTTGTTGAAGTGAAGCCACAGAGGAAGAGACTTTAGGTGCAATTTTACTCATAAAAGTTGTTTCTTTCAGGTCTCATCTGGACACGTCAGCCGAGCTTCGGTTCTCTTTGGGATCTCTGGCCGAAACCCAGTCGGACCACTACCGCTCAGCCAAGGTCATCCGCCGGCCGAGGAGAGGTCGAATGGGCCTGCGTGAACCCAAGGTGAGGCAGGGTCCTCGCTTCGATCTGCTTTTAGCGCTTCGATTTGTAAAACTCTTGTTTCCAAGTCCAGGAGCAGCTCATATGGTCAGTCACTTTTTGTTTCCAGTTTGAAATTTCAGCTTTAAAGCAGCTCTTTAAGTTACAGTTTGGCAAAGTCGACATAAATCTTCCAGAAGATCTAACAGCTTTGAACACTAAAAGCTTTCAGTGTCGCACTCTAATTACCGTTTTAAAAAGTTGCTAAAATCAGAAAAGCGTCTTGTCTCCATTGAGAATACTTACAAACATGTTTTGTGGTACTTTTATAAGTATTTAGGAGTATACACGGGGAGAGTAAAGGCGAGTTTATTGCATGCTCTCAGCTTTGGGCTCTATTTTTGTGAAAGCAGGTGCAAGCACACGCTAATTTTAGCAAAGTTCTGTGACCAGATAAAAGACACAATCACAGCCACAGTACATCAGGTCTAGCTCAGGTTGTGAGCATATTATAGGACAGTTTGGGCTTCAATAATGAGATCAGCTCCTCTCATCTCTCTCTCTAAAGTGGCAGACGTTCTCTTTATTACGGGCCAGGAGGGAAGAGTCCAGACAAGCTTCTCCTAAAAGCAAAATGGTTCCTCTGTAGGAGGTTTAAAGTTTTGGATTCTAAATTTAGCATATGGCATTTCAAATGTTAGTACTCTGTACAAAAAAAAAGTGGTTCCAAGGAGTGGGGGTGTCCCTTCTAAATGGAATTAAAGGTTTTAGGAGATGCCAGAATAATCCACACACATAACAGCGTGACATGACAGTCGTGACTCAGCTCTCAAGCTACTCCCTCAATAGGACATTTTCTGGTTTAGTTCAGTTTAGTCTGTTGTCTATATTATTATCCACTATTAATGAAGTCATTAATGAGGCATACAGTTAATTAACTCTAGGTACATGTAGAAGATTACCTAATCGCTATAAATATTATGTGACAACTCATAGTTCCTAATATCCATCCATCCATTATCTATACACCACTTAATCCTCACTAGGGTCATGGCGGACTGGAGTCTATCCCAGCTGACTCAGGGTGAAGGCAGGGGACACCCTGGACAGGTCACCAGTCTATCACAGGGCTACACTTAGAGACAGACAACCAAGCACACTCACATTCACACCTACAGTAAATTTAGAGTAACCTCACCATGTTTCTGTGGGAGGAAGCCAGAGAACCCACACTGCATGGGGAGAACATGGAGACTCCATGCAGAAAGATCCCAGGTGCCCCCACCGGGACGCAAACCAGCGACCTTCTTGCTTCAAGGCTGCGATGCTAACCACCGAGTCACCTGACAGCCCTGTTAAATACTTCATCCTGTATAAATTACTAAAACTAATGTTGCTCCTTTTAGTAAATTTGTACTTTAGACTGTCTTTATAGCACTAACATTACAACTCTAACTGTCTGTGAAGATTCTCAGTCATCCAGGTTAGGGTTGTTCTGGTAGATTAATCGTAGCAACTGGACTTGCTTGAGTTCCTTGAAGACGTTTCACCTCATCCAAGAGGCTTCATCAGTTCTGACTGACCAGTTGGGAGTTCCACATACTTTCATCTTAAGGATCCATTAACACCTGAGTTTCAGTTTCAGTCGGGGGTTTGTTGCTCCTCCCCGTCGTTATGTGGGTCATTAGTACTCCCCCTGCCACAATGGGGTTTGTTAGAGTCTTTTGTGGCTAGGTGTGAATGTGGCTCATCTTCCTAGGGAATTGTAAACAGGTGGGAGGTGATGCCTCAGACCTCCACCTCTGTTGAGGGATGGGCGTTCCAGTTTGACATAGATGGCTTCTTTCACCCCTCTCTCAAACCACGTTTCTTCTTCTTGTGTTATTATTGTTATTACTATCAATCTGCTATCACATTGATATACATATATATATATACACAAATACTTTGTACAAATCTATTTAATTTTCTCAAGTACTTGGATAAAAATGTTGATATAAACGAAGAAACTGTGCCCAACCCATGTGAAAAAAAGAGAAAAAAATGAAAAGAAAATGAAACTTGGATGACATACCAAAAATGTTTTCAGGTTTCTGAGGACGCCTCATGATTTTATCTAAATACGTTTAAACATATTGTTTTGTATTCATCTCTGTGTCTGTGTGCAGGCTAAATCCCTGGGGGAGCACGAGTGGCGCTCCCAGCAGCTGGGCGTCCTCGGGGGCCACCACTTTGAGAGCGATACAGAGATGTCGGACATCGACGACGACGACAGGGAAACGCTGTTCAGCTCCATGGACCTGCTGTCCCCCAGCGGCCACTCCGATGCACAAACCCTGGCCATGATGCTGCAGGAGCAGCTGGACGCCATCAACAAGGAGATTCGGTACCTGACACACGGCGCAGTATAAATTTAATACAACAGGCCAGACGTATTGATTGGCTTCTTCTGCCGCATTCTTAATCCGTTTTACTCGAGATCTGTTTACCGCTTGATACGGTTTTAAGATTATGTCCTGGAAAGATGGCCTTTTGGGATTCCTTTTTTGCAGATTGCTGTGGGGTAATATTCCTTTTCACCATTCCTTTTATAACAACATTTCTTAACTGCACCTTATTTGCTCTATTCTTAGCTCCTTGCTTGATATCAGACTTAAAATCGATATGTTTAGTATTAACTACCACACCTCATTGACTTTGATTGACTTGTATTCATGTGCTGACTACAGAAGCAGGAAAAAAATATTCCAGAGATACAACAAGAAACCCAGTTGCATGATAATCTACCCTCTAAGGACTTATGTTTTACTCATAAATATGGTGAAAACTGGCTGCTAGCTCTAACCACGTCTTCGTAAAGGAGTCTGTGCTGCTCACATGAAGGTATCAGTTGTCTGTCGGTGGCTCTTTCTGACCGTGAGCCAAACACTATTCTTGCATGCACTCGATGTTTTGGGAAATGTGATCTGCCTCTTGCTTGTTAATGCCGCAATTATCTTGTGCTGATAAGTATTCATAACCCCAGGCGCAACTTCACTTAGTTCTTTATTTCAAGGGCTGTTAAAGCACCTTGTGGTCTCTGCTAATTTACATCAGCGTCAATAGGCGCGCTGCCACATTTCTTTCAGGAAGAGTTAATTCAGATCCGATGGCATGTAGCGATCATGAATCCGAGGAGTTGAGCTCTCAGCTAATTACAAAGTTAGATCCTGGGTACGGTTAAAATTGATGACTTGACTTTTAGCCTTTTTATCTCTTACGTGTGGCCTTTAATTAGTTTGCCTGGTACTGCAGGTATTTAAGGGAGTTAGTTATGCAAATCTCCAGAAATCCACCTCCAAAGATAAGGCTGGATTCTGTAGCAGTGACACCGCTATCATGGTTGCCTTTTGAGCCTTCTAACAAATGCACAACTTAACGACAAATGTGTATTCTGGAGTCTGTCGTCATTTAACCCTCTTAACCACAGGCAATATCTGGGCCTATTCTTGTATCACGTTTTTGTTTTTCTATATTCAGTGAAATATAAAATCCTGCACCTCCATGGAAACAGCACAACAATGGCTAGAAGTAGAGAGAACTAATAAAAAAAAGTCATTTCTATAATGGAACACAGTTAAAAATGCTGTAAATCATTAAGAAACAAAAGTTCAATTGCTTTGCTTTTTGTTTTGTTTTTTAAATACAAAATCTTGTTAAAGCAACGGGTTTATTTTTGGCTAATGTTTAAATTAGACATAATGATTTTTTTTTTTCTTTAAACGAAGTAATGTCCTTAGATATCTCACCGAAAGGCAAAACAGATGAGTAGTTCAACATCCAACAACTCTCTCTGTTTTACGAGGTGTGTCAGAAGAGTTCCAGGATTGGCGTCACAAAAGATATATTTCAAACTCAAACTACAAACTACCAGTTTTCCCCTTCAGATGATCAACCAGCACGTCTACAAAGAGATCCTGTGGCGTTTGCTTCGTTCAGTGAAGAGGTGAGAGTTGTGGCAGGACGAGTCGTGGCTGCTTCACCATGACAACGTGCCTGCTCACAACGCCCTGAGCATCCCACAGTTCCTGGCTGAGAAGAACATCACCGTGCTGGAGCAACCTCCCTACTCACCCCACCTGGCTCCGTGGGATTGTTTCCTCTTCCCCAAGCTCAAGGGGGTCATCAAGGGGACCCGTTTTGAAGACGTGGACAACATCAGATGGCTGTGACGACGGAGCTGCAGAGGATCCTTGAAGAATCCTGGAGTGCATGGTGGCGTGAAACAGAAGGCTGGGACAGTGTGTTAGATTCCAGGGGGATTACTATGAGGGGAAAACTTGTTGTTTATAGTTTGGATTTGAAATATATCTTTTGTGACACCAGTCTTGAACTTTTCTGACACACCTCGTAACCATTTCTGGCTCTAAAAAATGTTTTCATGGCGATTTTGCAAAGACAACACACCTTTGGTTTTGGGATCAGCATTAAGTCGAACTGTAGATCTCTACTGCACAACATTGACAATCATATGACGGAGATAAAGAAACATACCTTCCACTGACTTCTCCTCCTCTCAGGCTGATCCAGGAAGAGAAGGAGTCCACGGAGCTGCGGGCCGAGGAGATTGAGAACCGGGTGGCCAGCGTCAGCCTCGAGGGCCTCAACCTGGCTCGAATGCACCACCACGGAGCCTCCATCACTGCCTCAGCCACCGCCTCCTCCCTGGCCTCCTCCTCCCCTCCCAGCGGACACTCCACCCCGAAACTGGACCCCCGAAGCCCCGCCCGCGACATGGAGCGCATGGGGGTCATGACACTGGTGAGATACTTTGCTGTCTGTGAGCATCTTCTGTCATAACGTCGACAAAGCCACAAAACACATTCATCGGTGGCTGTTTAAATAATTTATTGACCCTCTTTTTAGCTGTTTACCTGCTTCACAAACAAGTCATACAATGCTCCATCGATTTTTTACCTAAAAGTGGGCATTTGATTTTAGAAAAGCTGTTTCATTCCAGGTTTTGTCAATACCTTATGGCTAAAGATGAGAGTTACAAGCTGATTTTAAATGAACATTTTGGGATTTGCAACTGAGCTTCATGTTTATATTCATTGTACTGCTCCTTTTATTAGGATTAGTATGACCTCAAGTGACCTGTGCTGTTGTCAGATTGACATATAAGGCTCATTATGATTCAAGTGGAAATGTATTATTAATTTGGCTAGTAATTAATGAGAAATGATATTAAGCACGACCACCAGCATGAAACTACAGTGGATGAGGTATGTATGCAACATTTGAAGATGTGGGGGTAAAGTTTGCACATGTGCAGAACAGCAACAGCAACACAATTAAAAGCCTTTATTAGTGTAATTTTTGGTTTGATTATTGAATAATCTCAAAAGGTTGTTATTTTTATTTTTTTTTTTTAATCAGGATTTAGGTGTAGAAGTATAAAAAATTGAAACGCCGGGACACAAAATGTGTTTTTTCAGGTAAAATTGAACAAATCTGTGCCGTTAACTGATTTTTAGCATCATGAATTGTGACATTTTATAACATTGGACCACTGTATATAAAATATTATATTATAGTTGGTTGTTTTCGGTTGTTTCTTTTGTAAAGGGTCAGGGGAGCAGAAGAAATCAAAGCCATCAGCTGCTACGTTTGCACTCCCCCTGCATGTTAACCTGCAAATATAGTGAATCCATACATTTTTGAAGACCTGCTGTATTAAATTAGCGCGCACTGACAGCTGCAACAGAAACCGACCGCCTCTCTAAGCTGTCATCGCACAACCGAGGTGTCAAAGGGAGGCCCTACAGTTTCTCTTAGAATACACAATAACATGTTCTCCCTCTCTAATGGTCTCCACAGTGACCCGAGGCTTAAACACTCCAGATGTGCCTACCATTCTAAATATATTCCTTTAACGCCCCCGTAGTCCACTGCAGCAGTAGAGGGATGTAATGTGTAGATGTCTTCTTCAAATGGGGGCTTTGAAAGGAATAAGGCCTTGATGTTATTGATCTGCCAAGTGACTTGTTTACCAATCTCTCGGTGTAGGTCTCTAAATAGGTGCTCTTGTACATGACAAACACTCTCAGGCATCTAATGGCGCATGATGTTTGTGGGAGTGAGCCGATTCTTTCAGTTATAACCAACATGCAACGTGTTAATGTCTTTCCCTGTACTTAAGCACATGGATCATGACAGTTGTGTTGTTTTTTCTCTTCACCGTACAGCCGAGCGATTTGAGGAAACACAGGAGAAAGGTACGCACAGCATTTTCAATATGATTCTAGTTACCTATAACTTCTCATATACCCACGGTTTAGCGGCTGCTGTAATGACACCGTTGGATAAATTGTTGACTCACAAGCATCCGAGGTCGCGTTTAACGTCCCGCCGCTCTGCCCTCATCCCTCAGATAGCGGCGGTTGAAGAGGACGGCCGCGAGGACAAGGCCACCATAAAGTGCGAGACATCCCCCCCTCCGACGCCGCGCACTGTCCGAATGACACACACACTGCCAGCCTCCTCGCACAATGATGCACGAGGGTGAGTGTCGGAAGGCGGAAGTGAGCTTATTGGTCACGAAATGATGTCGTTTTTCAGTTCATGTTGAATATTTAGACACATGAAACGGCCATTGAAGATCCCTTATGGGGAAACCATGTTTTATTTGTTTTGTGGTTGTTTAACATTCAGAGAAGTAAAGTACAAGCTGTTGGGCACAACTAGATAGACTCCCAGCTTTACAAGCAGGTAAGAATGTTACAGAGCTGCTACGTTCCAGCTGAGGAACCAATAGCTGTATCACTTTAATTTAGCATAATCCTGCCTCCTCACTGAGTCTTCATGTACTCCCAACATCTTGGGAACTGAAGATGCAGTGGATTACTTTCATTTTTATTGGCAGTGTCCCCACAACAATAAGGTGACCATATTTTGGTCAATGAGGTACTCATATGATACTCCAAGTTTAAAGATGCCTTATAATTTCAATAAATGTAAAACCAGGACATTTTCATCACTTTATAAAAACAACCAGGACACCATGGACAGGACGTGAAAACAGGACATGTACTGGGAAATCAGGATGATTGGTCACCCTACACAACAACTGGAAAATCTGTAGTGCTGTTATGTTTTGCAGCTAATATGGCTAATGTTAGCGTTAGCATTTATTGTATGCACACAAGCCAGAGCCATTTCTTAAGTGCTACTCCGCACCGCTAAGCTACTGATTTTATAATCACGGCATCATCTCATAAACTCACTACACACAAGTTAAAAACAACGGTTGTACTTGCAGAACGAGTCTTCTTCCTGAAGGGGGCGTGGCCAGCAGCAACTCAGCTGCATTTTCAGCTACAGACACTGAAACAGCCTGTTTAGAACAGGATGGTGAAATGAAACATGTTTGTGATATTTTGAGCTGAAAATTAAAGGCAAATTCAGGGGACATTTGGTATTTTTATTAGTTTACTGAAAAGAGGCTCATAAAGGGTCCTTTAATAGTCTAGTTTGTCATTAATCCTTGTAGTGTAACTGTACAAAAAAAATATTTGTTCAGCTGGCTTTGTATCTTGGGTGAAAATGCTTGTCTTTCTTGTAAAATGTTTGCTTTGTGGACTCGTTTTTGATGGTGTAGTCATCATAGCGCTGCCTGTTCTTGCTAAGAATAAATACGAAATGATTCAGAAAAGCTTTAATAATCACCACAGGGATATTGCTTTTTAACAGTTGCTCAAGATTGCGCAATTATATAAGAAATGCAATACAAGAAATACTAAAAAGCGCTGGGTTGTATAACCTGGAGTCTCGTGGTAACAGAGTGGACGATATCTCCTGCATTTGCCAAGTTCGCAGACAGAGAGATGTAAACAGCAGCTATTCTGTACAAACTCCCTGATATGTTGTGTGGATGCAGCCCTGCAGCTGACAGTTCAATATCTGATCTGCAGAAATGTTCCTTCTCGTTGATGAAGTTTCCCATTTAACTGCAATTTTGCCTTTAATAATATTTCAGCAGTCTCTATCAGGGTACTTTTTCAACGTTAAAGCTCAGGCTGCAGTAATAATATCAGATAAGATTAAGCATCAGCGAGGCACAACTTATTTGGGGAACGCAGGAAATATTTCTCAGATACAACACAAAAAAGTCT
Source organism: Stegastes partitus (assembly GCF_000690725.1). NCBI lineage: Eukaryota > Metazoa > Chordata > Actinopteri > Pomacentridae > Stegastes > Stegastes partitus. The sequence goes on along the minus strand of NW_007577805.1, from coordinate 636,473 downwards.
AACTTTTGCTTCAAGAGTGAAGAACAGAGCAAAGGCATTAACATGATGTGAGATAACACTGCTATGATATGTGGTGAGTCCACTACGAATACAAATATACTTTACATGTATTTGGGGTCATCATGGGAATTCAAAATGTTGGAAAGAAATTCTCCTAAAATTGAAGTTTGCCTTAAACTTTTAAAGCGTTCTTTTAATCCTATTGTCTGTGTGTGTCTTTGATCTCAGGATTGTGGCCTCTCTGGAGGCTGAGGCCAGCGCCCTAAGTAGTGTAGCCAGCAGCCAAGACTCCCTCCACAAACAGCCAAAGAAGAAGGGCATCAAGTCGTCCATCGGGCGACTGTTTGGCAAGAAGGAGAAAGGCCGACTGGCACATCTAGCACACAGACAGGTCATGGTGGATCCACAAGGTGAGTGCTGCTCTCAGATGGCTGCATGCATTGATGGAAGCTTGTACTGATTGTGAAGTGGTGGTGTTTCATTTTATAATTTGAATGATGTCACTTTTAAAGAATGTGTGCTTGTTTCTAGCCAAAAATTTGCTTGGTAGGTTAAAACAGTCTCTCAAAGTTCATACAACCGGACATTAAATCAGCTCATCTGAAGGTTAGAATCAAGCTTCTACTACTGCTAAACACAGACAACTTGTCACTTAAAGAGTGTGGGACTTCACCCTGTAAACGATTGTTCGTTAAATTCAAACCAAATGAGTTCACACAGTGCTGAATAATCCCATCAATAGCAGGTAAATCTCTCTGTATTTCACAACAAACCAGAGTTTTAAATCTGGTGTCTGTGGCAACGTTTCCACACTGATGCTTTTTACATCAACCAGCAACAACTGCTTTGTTGTAGCCAAAGAGGGGGAACAACTATAACTGAGATGGAGCAGGTTACAGCAACAACAAGCATGATGTGGAAAACCCTAAAAGTCCAAGTTTCTGATGATTCAGATATAAAAGAAATTCAGCATTTAGAGAAAGGATTTCAGTCTAAAAAAGGAAGTGGATGATAGCAATGCTGCATCAAAACCACACCGGAGCTGCAACAATTAATAGACTAAGCAATTAGGTGTTAACGATTATATTCATCTGCAACTATTATAATCAGTTAGTCACTGGAAGTGATTTTTTTAAGACAAAAATGTCTTTTTTTCTCATGTTTTAAATTAAATTCCTATTTTCTAGTTTCTTTCCTCCTCGAGGACAAGAAATTGAAACAAAACATTTTAGGGATTTTGCTGATCAGCATTTTTTTTCTACCATTTTCTTACATTTTATAGATCAAAGTTATTGAGAATATAATCGACAATAAAAATAATTGTTAGTTACAGCCCTAAACTACACATCAGCAGTCCCAGAAGGATGACACTGAAGATCCACACTGCAGCGTCAGTATTACTGACATAAACAGAGGCTAAAAATGCATGAGCATCTGAAAAACCTAATGCATCATATTCATCATCTAAGTTACTGTGATTGCATCTAATTCAGTTAATATAAATATATAATGGTGATACAAAGGGTCAAAACACCACAGCAGCGTAATAAATGTGCAGTAAATTCTGGTGTTATTGTAAAATCCAGATGATCAGAGACAAACACTACCTGAAAAAAAAGTATTTATCCATTTAATATCATTTGAATTCCAGCTTGTATTCATCTGTTTTTTTTTCTCCCTCAACAGCAACTATGATGGACCCAGACATGGCGGGCCAGGACATGGGGGTGGGCAAGTTGGGAACTCAGGCTGAGAAGGACCGCAGATTGAAAAAGAAGTAAGCTTTAATCCAAGTGCCACCTCACCAGTCACCGAAACAGCAGCTTTAGCTTCACACAGTGTCCATTTACATATATCTGCTAACACACACGGCTCTTAGGAAACAGTCACATTTAGAGCAAACAGCGTGCCTGGAAGCTGTATTTACAACCTATCTGCAGTACTTACCCCCCACTGCTGCATTACAGTATAGAATGCAATCTGACCTTCGACACACAGACAGTAGCTGCAGCCTCCACCTCCTTGTGTTTCCCTCTAATTCTTTTCCCTGTGCTGTATGTAATATCTCGGCCCACGCTGAGAACAGGATCGATAGAAAGCAGAAGCTGGATCAGTATCCAGGAGCAGAGATCAGCCTTACTGTATTCACAACAGTCGCACTATTAGTCCAGGCTGGAAAGCCGGTTAATCCCACAAAAGGTGCTTTTCTACAATTTGGAAGCTATAGATGTCTTTCCTGACACACCACCTATAGATCACACTCACACCGGGTGCCTCCTGCTCTCCAGGAAAAAGGAAACCCCCCCCCCTTTCCAGATTAAATCTTTCAGCAGGAGTGTTGCAGAATATATATGTGTGTGTGTTTGCGTGTGTGTGTGTGTGTATGTGCATTGCCATGCCCCAGTGCCAAATGATGAATGTCATTTGCTCGAAGTGCACATTGAGTTGTCATGACGAATAACTTTGCCTCCCATGTAGTTGGTCAATAGAGAGTATTGTGTGTTGTATGTTGACAAATGTGTTGTTTTCCTTCCACTGCACTGACTTCTCCATAGCAGTGTCCGGGATTAAGGCCACACCACCACCTTGCATCTTGGTGCCTCCTCCACACTGCATGCCATTAAGCTGCCTGCTCTACTTTCCATTTCAGCATCTTGATCGATCAATACCGCTGTGATCTCATTGTCGGTGTGGTTTTTTTGTTTTGTTTTTGTTTTGTTTTTTTTCCTTCAAGAAGTAGCAACAAGTATCTGAATGTAACTGAGCATTTGAATGTAAGACCATGAAAGTAGGGGCCGGGTGGGTGTTGATGTGTTTCAGTGCATTTCTCATTTTTCTTCTGCTGCACGAGATGTGGTCAGGACTGCATTGTAGAAGATGACATTTTATTGACTGATCTACAGATGCTCCTGTAAAACGAATGTCCTCCATCGTGAGATATATGTGTGTGGGTGTGTTTGTTTGAGTGTGTGCGCACGTGTTTTTTTTTTCTTTTCTTTTCTGTTAGAGCGTTTATTGCCTATTAACTCATTAACATTTGTGTACTTTTGTCTCCCCCGTCGCTCTCTTTCTCCTTCTTTTCTCTCTTCTTTTGCTCTCTCCTCTCTCCCCCTTCCTCTCCCCTCTCATCATCCTCTGACTCTAACAAAAGCGGGTAAGTTGTGAGGATGTATAACTGACCTCCTGGATATGACCATTGTCTCAGCCATATTGCCCTGTCTGTCCATCTCTCCTGTCCGTCCTGCCATCCGTCCTCTCCCGAAAGACCAGTGCCAAAGCTGACGTCTCTTATCTATCTATCTATCCTTCATGGCTGTTAATGACGCCATTTTGCTTTCTTTCTTTTTTCGTTCATTTACCACATGAAGACGTTTTTCTTCCCCCCTTTTTACAGTTCAATGGCAGCTGCACCCATGGCTGGACAGAGAATGTGCCGCCGCTAAAGCCGGGGCCCAATTTTTATACCCAGAATGGCTTCCTCTCCTTATATGTGTCTCTATCTATTTGTGTGGAAAATAACCAGCTGCAATATCTGGTTATGGGAATGTCAAAAAAAGGTTCTTTTTGTTTGTATGATTTGTCATAACTGTTTCCTTACTTCCCTTTCCCCAGCTATGTTCAGTGGATGTATTCTCCATGCATTAAACCTGACCTGAACATAAGACATGAGCTCTATCTCCCCCCATGTGCTGGATAGATAAGACAGTGAATGTACCTGGTTGTGTTTGGATGGAACACATTTCCTCTGTTCACCTGTAGGCTTCTGTACGCCATGTAAGCTGTGTTTAAGCGCCCTTTCACTGTACTGAGGCCTTCAACGCCGACGGTGTTTATTACCGGACCCACTTCCTCGCATTTTGTCAAGCTCTTTGACAACGCGCTCAGGGGAACGGGGTTGTCGGTTCAGAGATTTGTTATGAAATGTGTTCACAAAATAGAATAAGAACTGTGCTGTTTTATTGTGTGGGTGTGAGTGTGTTCCTCGGTCCCCCTGTTTGTCAGGCTTTTTTTTTTTTTTTAGGCTGTTTATCAGTTTCTCCGTCTCTCGCAGAGTGTGGGAGGATGCAGCACAATAGAAAAAAAAAAAAAAGCTCTGTGCGTGACAGACCAAGAGTCGCTCCTCATCGTCGATAACATTTACATCGTGTAGGTCGGCGGCGACCCTCAAAAGTGTGGCGGGAACAAAACGGCACTCTTCGGTAAACACCTGCAGAGCGAGTGCAGATAATGTGAAGAAAAAAATACCCAGATGCATGATTCAAACAGAACAAACAAATAAAAGAAAACTCTCTCTCAGCAGAATGAATTGGGATGAGTTGGGAAATTGTGCTTAGATTAGCAATGTGGAGTCCAGCTTCAGTGAGCCGGCACTGCAGCACGGTGCCTTCCAGGTGTGTATGTTTATTACTGCATTTGCACTCAGCGCATAAAGTGCCTCCGCCAAGGATCCTCTATATTTCTTAAGTGTGTGTACATTATCAGAATTTGCATTAAAATGCACGCTTGAGAGTCAGTCCTTGTTTCTTGGAGAGAGAAAAAAAAAACAAAACCTAAACACTGTTATGGAAATTCTGACCTCGTTCAAGGATTGATTGTGCCAAACTTCAAGTGATCTCAAGAGCGAGCATTCCGACGTTAGCGGTAACAGCCTTTTTTAGTTGCAGGTGCACAAGATGTTTATGTAAATATGACTGGAAACAAATGACACATGAATTTCAATGAGAAATACTGTAGGTGTCACACAGGGAAAATGTTAATGTCAGCGTCGGAGAGAGAGAGAATGTAAATTCGGTCGGTGAGTTTCCTCATAAGCTCAGTAACACGACGCCGGCGTGTGAGTGGAGTTGTGTTTGCTCCCCTCTCTGTTAGCGCAGAGATGAATGATAAAACGTTGCCCTTTTCAACACTCTTGGTGTACAGGCTGGACTGAGAGATAAAATGTGTATGAGTACTCTCCTCTCATGTACCACACACACACACACACACACACAGAGCAGCAACAGATCAACACCAATGCGACTGCAGGGGTTTGTGGCAGGTGTGTGAGAGCGTTTAAGAGGGTGTGGTGTTGGATCAGTAAAATGTGTGTTTTTGAGATGTTACTGTTCATGCGTTCATGCCGGGTCTCCTCTGTCCCTGCCTTCAGACACGAGCTGCTGGAGGAGGCCAGGAGAAAGGGTTTACCCTTCGCCCAGTGGGACGGACCCACAGTGGTAGCCTGGCTGGAGGTAAATGCTCACTGTTTGTAGAATAAGAGCTGGTAGAGTCAACACTAAGATACAAAAAAAGAGACTTTAAGACCATCTCCGATCATGGATTTGACACTGAAAACTGCTCTACACAATGGCAAGAAATAAAATCTTTTGAAATATATATATATACACATTGAATATCAGCATAATATGTACACAAGAAGGATTCTTAAGTGAACTAGTTTAGAGGGAAATTCAATCTTAGCAGACTTCAGCTTTGTTATAATAAAACTCAATTAAAATCCTGAGAAGATGCATCTTCCCTTATGAGTCCTTTTGATCCAAACCAACAAAATGAGATGCAGTGTAACTTAAATAACACATACAGGAAGTATTTCAGATTATTCTTATTTAAGATGGTTTGATCATTGCCAGCTAATGTCAGTTTGATGTTTCCGTCGGAGAACAGTTTGAAGTTTCAGCAACGACATTCACACGATATTGAGTTCATGTCTTAGAAGTTCTCCTTACTATTTATGAAAATACAGATTTCTGATGTGGACATTATTTATAGTTTTGACCTTTTTTGTCACATGACTGGTATAGTCAACACAAAGCGACACAGAGGAACTTTAAGACCATCTCTGTGATTGGTTTAACACTGAAGAAAACTACTCTGCGCTACATAATGCCAAGTTGTAACGCTGGAGTGACTCATTCTTACATGTTTGGAAATGATGCTGGAGAAGAATAATAATACAGAAAGTCCCACTCTGCAAGTTGACAGCATTGGTTCCTTGTCTTTGTTGCATATAAAACCCAGCAAATCAGAATCTGTGTTTTTCAGATTGTCATCAGTGACGTTTCAATGTGGAAATGCTCAGTCATGGTGTTGATATATTGTCTAGCATGGAAATGTGAACAAGATTTGTTTTAAAAAACAACTTGATCTTCACCAGAGGGGGGTTTTAAGGTTCATGTAAACACTCAACAGCTTCACTTTTCCTCCTCAGAGGCTTCCTATTGACTTGACCTACATTACTAACATAATTAAGCCATGACTCCAATAATCAGCGCTCACATTTAGAGACAACAGTGTTGATTATAAAGCTAAAAATAATAGTCCAACCATGTGTGATGCATCACTGCAGTGAATCACTCTGTCTGTGACTGCCATTTTTTTTTTTTTCCACTGATGGAAATGCCAAAACATAGACACACTTCTGCCCCCTAATGTTTGGTTCGGATACATACAGCAAGCAGCCAATTTTCCAATCCCACCACCACAATGTTCCAGTGAAGGATGGAGTCAAACAGCAAATTCTGAGGCAGTTATATAATTTTGAGCTTCTGACAGGCAGTATTTGTTCTAGCATTACATATTTTTAGAACTGACAACTCAACAAGTGTTCAGTCGTGCCTATCAACAGTATTCTTGGCAAGATCCTATGAAACAAGTGTTGGCTGTTATGGACACAATTCTCCAAAACTACAAGAAATAACTACTGATTTTTTAAAAAGTAGAAATTTGTATGCGTGCATAAATATAAAATGAAACCACAGAAAATGTAAATCTTATGTTCAAGTCTGTAGGTCCAGCTTTAGTTTCTCTCTTTTCACATTCAACAAACTAACCTCACCCCTTCGCCTCTTCTCCGTGCGGTGTAGTTGTGGTTGGGGATGCCGGCCTGGTACGTGGCGGCGTGCCGAGCCAACGTGAAGAGCGGCGCCATCATGTCGGCCCTGTCCGACACCGAGATCCAGAGGGAGATTGGCATCAGTAACCCTCTGCACCGGCTCAAACTCCGCTTGGCCATACAGGAAATGGTCTCCCTCACCAGCCCCTCGGCCCCGCCCACCTCCAGAACCGTGAGTAAAAACACCACATGTGGCAACATGGACGCAGACTGGAATTTTATTTCTACAAACATTTGCTGAGGGTCGCACTGATCTGGAGGAAGAAGTAAACTCACAATTGGCTTGAAATGGCAAAGATGGAGCTAGGGTACTAATCTGAATGGATTAAATGTCGAGAGGTAATATGTGTTTTAGCTTTCTGGTCAGGATTTGATGAAAAGATCAATAACACTTTAATATCCGTCTGTTTGATATGAAGCTATTGAAACCTATAATCGTACCACAAGGACTTAGAAATGGGAAACCAGCAAGCGTAGCCCTGTAAGTGACTAGCACCTCAAAAGTTCTTTTCAGTCAGTTTTAGGGGTTGGACATATTATTCCTGCTGTTTCCAGTCTTTATGCTAAGATAAACTTATGGGTTTCCTCTTCACTTTAAACAGGCAGACAGAGTGTTATGAACCATCACATCTAACTGTCAGAAAGAAAGTATTTCCTTCAACTTCCGCCCAATTTTACTTTGTTGTAGTGCTTTTAAAAGTCCCATATTTTTCCCATTTTAAGGTAGCCAAGGGAGGTTTCACATGTCCTCAAATACTACAAAGATGGTTTATTTCCTCATGACTGTATGGCCTCTGGTTTTAGCTGCTGCTGTTCAGGCCTCCTTCAGGAAGAAGACTCTCTCTGCAGCTGTGATTGAGCAAAACAGTCGGCCACATGTCAGCTGATGAGAATGAGTGACCGGGATTCTCTCTAAGTGGCAATTGTATCTAAAAATATCACCAATTCACAATGTAGATGTGTTCAGTGAGTTTGTCAGGCAGCACTGTGTTAAAAATCTATGTTTAGTGGTGCAGCTTGGAAACAGCTATGAAGCGACTGCTGGTTAACATGTAGTCTTAATGGACTTTGTTTCAGTCAGTATTTCTTACTCGTTTCGTCATCTGACAGAAAAATATGTAAATCAGATTTATTGGGAATTTGGTTGTATGAAAATATAGTGCATACGAGCACAGATGGAAGGAGGGAAGTACACAGATGTAAATGAAAACTGATCAAAGTTGATGGTAGTATTAGCTATATTAGCCACACCATGCTAACACTAACCTGTTGTTGTGGTAACATTTAAAATAAAGTGATATACTGGGTTTTCCATTCCTTAGATACTGGGCGTGCATGAAGACTGACATGTTCACTCTTGCTGAAGAACATTTGGTGTATTTTGCACTAGAAATTTTAGAGTTCGCAGAAGCAGCTTCAAAAGCAAATAGAACCTGGTGGACATTTGAGCTATAGATGGATTTTGGGTCCTCAACTGGAACATAGCAGCTCAGTAAGAAGTGTTCTGGTTTGTAAAGCTGGGAGGCTGTCTGGTTGTCCGGGGAATAGCAGAAGTAAACATAAATTCATATTTTGACAGCTTTTACTTTACACCTTCAAGTAGTTAACAAGCACGAGACACAACAAAAATGGATTTTTACCATATGGAACCTCTAAAGCGTACATTATGTGTTAAAAATGCTATATACGTTGGTCCTTGTAAATTGTCTTTTTGTATTTGTTGTGCTTCTTGTACAATTTGTATGACTTGCGAAAAAAAAAAATTGCTCCTGCCTTCAAATGGAAATGAAATATTAACAAGCCTAGCATTCTGACATCGGTTTCTCAGGATGAGAAGCTAATTTTTTTTCCTCTCTAGTAACAACAAGAGCTCTGACACACATATTCCTCCTGACCATTTTTACTCAGTGTTTTTCCAACACTCTAGCCAGAAAAAAAAAAAGGTTTCTTGACCCAAAAATATGTCATTTCTGCCTCCAAAGCAAATGTTTGTGTGACCGAACATCTTCTCTGCTTCACATGTACCACGCCTTCACACATGGGTAACACGAGTAGGTGGCCAACAAACAATTAGCGCGCAGAAGCGTTATGATCCGCCCCGCACATTTGTCAGCAACATCTATATTTGTGTCTATATATGTTTTTAAGCCCACAGTCTTAGCGATAAGTGAATATTACAGTGGGAGTCTGAGATGGCCCAGACTGTAAAACACCGCTCCGGCGTGTACTGTAATTTAGCTCTCAAGTTATTCCACACCACGGTTGCTTTCACAGCTCCCTGTTGTCATGGTAATTGCATACAGTCTCTGAGGACTCCGCTGTTTCTTAATGATAGCAACTGTTCACACTGCAGAGCAAGGACTAATACGCTGTACACAAAAGGTACACACACGCCGACAATGCAGCCCATACATCACACAGGCGTGAGAAGTTGCGCGCTGTCACATAAACCCAGTCGAGAGCATTCATTAAAGTTTGTGTCTTTATAAGACAGTACGAGTATGCATGCAACCCTCATAACTCAGAATCTCTGGCACTTTTTCTGTCCTCTCCCGTTGTTGAATAACTGTGCCACTACTCCTTTACCTCGCCCCGTCTTCTACCACTTAGCTCCGCTTCCACACCTCATGAAACTTTCATTACGGAGCATGAGACGCCACGTCTGATGACAAACTCCCCCCAAACTACGACGGGCCTATTGTCGCACTTAAAACCCTCCAAGCACTTAACAGAGGGGGTTAATTGACTTTGTAAATGCTGTGTATGTCAAGCAGGATTGTCAGACTCAGTCATTTTACAACTGGATCCCCTCAAACATGCAGAGAGGCTGTTGAGAGTCTCAGATGTGGTTAACCACTGCTGCCTCACTGTTACCATGAAAAAACATCCAAATAAACAATGAGTATAGAGGAAGGATTTAAAGGTTTGATTTTCATAGATTAGTTCGTAGTTACCTGTAGCCACACAGGATAGTGTTGGTAATATCTGTCCAGTGTGAGGACTGCCTATAGAAACACACACACTACTGTCAATTATGTGTCATTTTTAAAGTAGAATTCCAGTTCTCCATTGTATTGTGGAGGCAGAAACCACAGATGGAGCTGGACAAAGACCTAAAATGATCGGATGATTAACCCTCTGAACCCACCAGCAACTTTCTTTTTTTGAAAGACAGGATGTCTTTCAAAAAAAATCAGCAAAATTACAGTATTTATCAGAGCCAGACACTGTAGAAGCAGAAAGAATTGCTGCCTTTCTGTCAGGAAACGTAAACGGATGGAAGCATATTTAAGCATAAAGTGCTGTATAAATAAAGTTGAGTTGAGTTGAGATATTCACTTTATTCTACATGTCTTAGTTTAAAAAAATCTGAAAAAAATGAAGTGTTTGCTCTTCCAAGATTCTGGAAAAAAAACACTAAAAGTTCCACACTTGGTAGCATAGTTTGGACGCCATTAGTGATGTTCAGCTGAACTGCAGGCTGTGTATTTACAGAACACATGAGAAACAAGCGTCAATGCAAACTAAAAATACCAAAAAAGAAATTCAGCTTTTATTTAGTCATTTTTAAAGATTATAACTTTGCCATAATGCACAAAAGACATTTTTGAGTTTTCTCTTCTTCTATCAATGCTTGTGCTGTTTCCATAAAGTGTCAGGATTTTATATTAGAGTGATAAAATAGCTCACAGTGAGTAAAAATGTGACAGGAGCAAAAAGAACGCCAAACTGCTTTTGGTTCAGAAGGTTAATCGTTCATGTCATTTTTTTATCCATAAACACAAAACATTTAGTTGGTGCATTCAGTAGTGAATTTGAAACCTTTGTGTGGACAATAAGACACAGACAGATGGATATGATGTGGTCAGATACCATCAGACATGGCGGGTTTTTTTGTGTAATGAAGTGACCCTCTGCTGGTAGAAGACGGAGGGAGTGGAAGGAGGAATGTGGGGTTTGTGTGTCTGTCGGTGTTAATGGTACTAATTTATTCTTTGTTGTGCATGGCAAACGTCTTCGTGTCACTTGTACATCTGCTGTCTGCCAAACGTCGGGATGTTCTGTGCTGTACTGTGTTCTTTTTGTCCTTTTGCATATATGCCCTTCGACCCCTGGCGGGTTTGGGGCCAGTTCATCATCTGACTGTGATGCTATAACACTATTGGCTTACAGTGGTGCTGCTCTTCTTCTTTAACACTGCTTGCCCCTCCTACCGGACCTCTACTACCAACCCTGCTGCTGCTGCTCTGTCTCTTGGGCTCTGCCCCTTGTAGCCGTCAGGCAATGTGTGGGTGACCCATGAGGAGATGGAGACCCTGGCAGCCCCTTCCAAAACGGTCAGTCCCACTGTGTCCTTTACTGTCGCCCTTTTCTGTCCGTCAGTCGTGCGTCAGATGAGTGTATGAGAGTGGACGGTGATGGTCGGAGAAGGCATGCAAATTTAAACCCCTTCCTGTTCTGTGAGGCTCTTGTCAGTACTAATGGTGTGCTTTCTCTTACTGGTGAAGTTTTTAAGTCAGTTATTTTTTTTGTTATTGTTTGGTTCGGTCCATCTCCATAATGAAGGTCGTGAATCATCAAGGCTAGGCTGTTTATTTCTGTTGTACTGTTACTCACCACACAGCAGAAGTTATTTAAATCACATTTAGCAGCCGGCTTCCTCCAGGTTTCGCACATCAGGGAGTCGGCTTAATGAAGCTGCATGTGAAATGTAGCATTTGTCTCCAAATTAAAAAAAACTCTTATCACAGGCAAAAATAAAGACAAACGTGTAGAGATCTAATGTGCAGTGAGGTTTGAACTCTCAGGATGTTCCATGTTATGGGTGAGTACTTACCGTAGCAGGAAGGTTTGTCTTTATGTAATGAATGTAATGATTATGTGTAATTATCATATTGGGTCTTAATTGAAATGAATAGAACACATGACTGGATTCCATCAGTACCTTCACTCCACAGAGACATCACTTCAACCTTGAGTGCCAAACACACTTTACATTACAGTTCTGTGGCTTTCTTTTAATGCCTTTTTATTTAAAAAAATAAAATAAAAAAATCAACATACATTATAAGCATCTAGCGGCATCTTCTCTCTCCCTGCAGGAACTACAAAGCTAAAAGCCAGTCTAATAGAATTTTTAGCCCATTAGTAACCTATTTCCAACCCAAATGGAAGCTGTCAGGCCGGGCCACATTTGAGCTTAAAAAAAGCAATTTAGCTCGGCACTTTCTTTTCCTTTTAACTTACTTGAAAGCTGGTTACAGTTCCTTCAAGGTTTGTTGAAATGTAGCAAAAGTTGGGAATAAATTTCATATGACTTCGATGCAGAAGCAGCACAGACAAGCTCAGCTTTGGGTAACCAGAGACAGGTTTGGGAGGTCGTGTTATTGACACCTAAAGAAAAACAAAAATCATTACCTCAACAGCTGCTGCTAAAACGTTCTCAGGATACATGAATGCACTGTAGGTCGTTTTTTTGTTTTGTTTTTTTATTACTCGCCCATCGCATTTTAGACATTTTGCAGGATTTGTTATGGTTGCATTTTCTCTCATGACTACACTTTGTCTTTTCCTTGTGTTTGACTCAGAAGTCAGAGTCTGAAGAGGGGAGCTGGGCACAGGTAAGGGGGGACGACTTCCTACAGTCTGTGTGAAAATGTGTGCAGCAGAAGCATCAGTTAAATGCATTTTTTTTTTTTTGTAAATCAGAATAAGCTGTGAGTTTTACTGACTTTGTGCTTTCTATCAGACTCTTGCTTATGGCGACATGAATCATGAGTGGATAGGGAACGAGTGGCTGCCCAGTCTAGGACTACCTCAGTACCGCAGCTACTTCATGGAGTGCCTAGTGGACGCCCGCATGCTGGACCACCTCACCAAGAAGGACCTGAGGGTGCACCTTAAAATGGTGGACAGCTTCCACAGGTACTGGACTCACATCACCGACCTCAAGAAAGAAAAATCCTTAATTCCTCTAAAATTGTGGTCATATTGATTCAAAGATGTAAATTACTCATACAGCATGTCGTACTTATCTCTGCTAGTTCTTCCATTGGAGGTTTTTTTTGGAAGATGCTGACCAACCAGGTGTAGCACATGGATAAAGTTCTTCTCTTTCACTGTGTTTTTGTAACATCAGAACAAGTTTACAGTACGGCATCATGTGTCTGAAGAAGCTCAACTATGACCGAAAAGAACTGGAGAGACGCAGGGAGCAGAGCCAGCATGAAATGAGAGGCACGTATACCCAGAATACAGATTTATCAACCTCATAAAAGGCCAAATCAGGATGGAAAAAGTATTAATTTTTTACTCGTGCCTGCAGACGTACTGGTGTGGAGTAATGAGCGGGTCATCCGCTGGGTGCAGAGCATAGGCCTGAGGGACTACGCCAACATCCTGCTGGAGAGCGGTGTGCACGGAGCTCTGGTCGCCCTGGATGACAACTTTGACTACAGCAGCCTGGCGCTGCTCCTCCAGATCCCCAACCAAAACACTCAGGTACTGGAGCTGCATCATTACCACAGCTATACAGTGTACGAGGTGTGTCAGAAAAGTTTCAGGACTGGTGTCACAAAAGATCTATTTCAACTACAAACTACAAGTTTTCCCCTTCCAAGTAATCCCCCTGGAGACTAGCTCACTTTCCCAGCCTTCTCTTTCACGCCGCCATGCACTCCTGGAAGGATTCTTCCGTGATCCTCTGCAGCTCCGTCATCACAGCCATCTTGATGTCGTCCACGTCTTCAAAATGGATCCCCTTGATGACCCCCTTGAGCTTGGGGAAGAGGAAACAATCCCACTAAGTCAGGTGGGGTGAGTAGGGAGGTTGCTCCAGCACGGTGATGTTCACTGAACGAAGCAAACGCAGCAGGATCTCTTTGTAGACGTGCTGGTTGATCATCTGAAGGGGAAAACTGGTAGTTTGTAATTTGGAACACCAGTCCTGGAACCTTTCTGACACACCTTGTACAGTATATTTACATCAGCTTTGGCAGCTCAGACAGGCAGAGAGTGAACTTAAACTAAGTTCCTTCTTATAATAGCAGCATTACCCTTTTCTAAATTTCATAGCCTTGATATAATTTCATAGGTTTTCCTCATTCAATATGGAAATCCCATATTGTGAAGGAGACATCTTGAAGATTTTTTTTCTTTTTTGGCACTGACACTGGCAAATGTAAAGGTGCAGAATATGGGCAGAAATATCATCTGTCACCAGCTTCAGTCCAAAAATAGAGGAATGTTGGTATCGGCCTTCAAAAGCTGGTGCAATCTAAATCAGAACATGCAGATTTGCCAACTGTCACCCTGGCAGGTTGCCCTGTGAATTTTCACTGCTTATCTCATCTATACTCAGGGTAAAGTGGATATGCAGCACAAATAACGTAACGTGTCAGCTGCCTCTGTTACCAGGCTGCTAAAAATAGCTGGCCTTGTGAAAATTAGAATATGCTGTAAATTTTGTTTTTTTTTTTCCTTTTTTTGTTCCTCCCTCCCTTCAGGCACGTCAGATTCTGGAGCGAGAGTACAATAATCTGCTGGCGCTGGGCACTGACAGGAGACTGGATGAGGTGAGACACAACTATCAGCACTGAGACATCCCACCACTGTGAGGTGGAAGTCATAACAAAGCTTTTTAGTCATTTCAGAGGATTTGCACCAGCTACACATTCAGCAGCTTTATTAGACGGTTAAACATAAGCTATTGGCTCATTTTTTTCTTTTGAAGTGAAGTTTTGTTTTTGAATTTGATCAGTTAAATTAAGCTGCTTTGTTATCATTGTATTTAAAGTGTACACTGTATATCCAATCCTCTAAACACCAAAACCGTCCATCAGGTTTGAAAGGTTTGTTGTGTTTTTTTTTAAAAAAATCTCCAAAATGACATAATTTATGAGCCAGAAACTGCAAAAACAGGAAGAATCAATTTTCAGCTTGACAGCCCAGTTGAACTAATTATGTGTGACTCGTAGTTCAGTTTGGAAAATTAACAAAATCTGTGCTTAAATTTGTACTCCATTTAAATCACTTAACTCCACATGTCTCATTAAAACATTCATCAAAAAATAAATCACTGCTTTTGCCAGGTTCTGGAAAAAAAAATAAAATAAAATAAAAATCTGTGCTTGTAGGTGGAACCATGAAGCACTTGGAAAAATGCTCAACATGTCGACTCCGGGTTATTCAAAGTTTTGCAAAAGAAATAAGAAATCTAAGAAATGTTCCTTTTTTTTTTTTTCTTTTTTTTAACTTTTTGATGATTTGTCATTATAACTGTGTCACAATCCGCACTAGACACTTCTGAGTTCTCTCTACTTCTGGTCATGGTTGCACTGTTTCCATAGTGCTGCAGGACTCAAGGTTCATAGAGTTAATGTGACAGTTGTTTTAAATATTTGGGGATACAAACTAAACCGTCATCTTATCCCTGAAGTAATGACACATCAATCGAGACTTTTTAAAAAAATAAAATGTCCTTTTGTTTAATTTTGTTTCGCTGACTTTATCCAGTACACTGACCAATCATATTTGTTTTCCGTTTTCTGTGCATCAGTGTGACGACAAAGACTTCCGAGGTCCATCGTGGCGGAGGCAGTTCCCTCCCCGAGACGTCCACGGCATCAGCATGATGCCCGGATCAGCAGAAACGCTCCCTGCGGGATTCCGTCTCACTGCGACGTCCGGTCACTCCCGAAGACTGCCCCCAGAGGGTAAGAGCCTGCCTCTGCACTTCAATTCTGCACTTCAGTTCTTTTCTTTCTCACTCACAAAACAATCTACAGGCTTGCTACTATTTTATAGCAAATGAAATGTGGTAAAGCTGGATAATTTCTGCAGTCTGGCTTTTAGACACAACAACACAAAGGTTGTGTCC
Source organism: Stegastes partitus (assembly GCF_000690725.1). Classification (NCBI taxonomy): domain Eukaryota; kingdom Metazoa; phylum Chordata; class Actinopteri; family Pomacentridae; genus Stegastes; species Stegastes partitus. The sequence continues at coordinate 620,706 of NW_007577805.1, read as the reverse complement.
ACCTGTTGCACAGGTAGATGAAAGCACCGCACCTGAGAGCAGGAGTTTCTGCTCTCGGGAGCATTCTCACTGTGTCTCTTGTTTTCTCTGACTCTGTGACGGCTGTTCTGCAGTCCTCTATGAGGCGCTGGATGACAGTCCTGACGACATGTATTTGGATTGGTTTCAAGGTCAGATATGCCCCTCTGAAGGTTCTGGGCTTGTTGGCCCTGCGTGTATTATTATTATTATTATTATTATTCTACATCTGCTCCTCCCTCTTCACATAATCTCTGCCAACCACTGTCCTGCTGTATCTCTCCTTTTTATTTGTGGTCTCTCACCCTCGCCTTTCTTCTCTCTCTCTCTAACTCCACTACTCTTTAATCTCTAACTCCAAGGGTGTTGTTTTGCAGAGCTGCAAAATAGTTGTCTTGTCACCCTGGTAGTAAAAAAAAAAAAACAAAAAACTAGGGGGGTCAAGTTATGGATTAGGACCCATGCTTGCTGGTGTAACCCTTGAAGTTACAGTTATGAAGCAGCAAAAACAAAAAGGTGGCTGAGCGGCGCTATGTAAGTTGGCCTGAATCAGGAGGTTTACATAGGTCAACAGTTCGTCTTGGATGTTTCAGGAACTAAAACCGACAGTCTGTGTCATTCCTCATCCCTCTGCTGTTAAAAGAGGACACTGGCTTCAACAGGCTTATAGTAAAGGACAATGCTGGTTTAGTACAACCTGGGCCCTCTTAGTTTTGGCCATCATTTGTTGGTTATGATAACAGAAAGCAAAGAAACACCAAAGAAATTGCTGAGATTTGGGAAAGTGTCACAATTAATAGAGGTCATCCACTGTGGGGAAGTAGTTGAGCCGTATATATGGCTGAAACCATGCTGGCTGTTTTTCCACTGCACCACACAGGAAGTAGTTTACCTGAACCGCGACTGACAATCTGCTAATTTGGTGACAAACACATTGCATTTCCCAGGATGACGCTTTGAAAGTACAAACAGGGACAGACTTCAGACCACAGAGATTCAGGTAAAAGCACTGAGAACAGCACTGAGAGCCGAACACTTTATAAAGATGTCTCTGTAGCCTCCGGCACAGTTTGGACATTGAGGACGGAGGAGGAGGCTCTGGTCGGTTCTGCTCGGCAGTGTGGCTCAGCACAGCTATCCTCTGCTGTGTGGCCGCAGTGGAAACACAGGTAATAATATGTCCAACCTGGGGTTGTAGAAAAACTCATTAAAAAGTTTGTCAGGACAAGAGCAGCCAGAAGATCAGACAAGCAGCAAACAACAGTTTAGCCAGACGTAAAGTGTGCAAACCCAAAATCCTTCACTGCACATGGAAACTGCACAATAATAAATTGCAAAATGAAAATTTAATTGTAATTTTGATGTTTTTCTTAAACGGAAAGTTTGGCTAAACAGGGTATTTGTTTAAAACTTGTGTGACCGTTGACTGCTCTTGCATGTTTCCCCTTACTTCTGATTTCACGTTCTTAGATCTCAGCAATTATTTGTTTACATATATTAATGTTGATAATAGTTACAATGGCCAAAACTACAAAAGTCCCACATTGAAAAAATAATGTCAGCTCACATTGTGGTTGACTGATGTGGGTTTTTCGATTGTCGATGTCAATTATTTAGAGCGCAAACCAGACAATGGACCATGTATATGCTGATATGTTGTTCTTTTGTTGTCGTTGCTGTTTATTTGCATCTGACAACTGAAAAATAACAACTATGACATAATATTGTTGAACTTAAATGAACATTTATTTAATATCGTTATTGTCTGTATTCCCTCTGCTCTAGTACATATCTTTCTATACAGCTAGTTTAGAATTACAACATACACTTGGCTGGACTCAAGTACCGGTTTTGCTTATTTTGGATATAATTTTCAATAACATGCTAGCTCAGGTATGCTAGCTAAGCAGATCACAAGGTCTCTCCCTTAGCTTCTTTCTCTGTCCTGCTTATTGTGTCGTTTTATAGTTTTAGCCTCCTTTAAAGATGATATTTGGAATAAATGCAGCCTGTTAGCAGCATTGGAGGAAAATCTTAATGAACTGGAGGCGACACAATGGACAACAACGACCCGTTAGCTGTGGTAGCTAGCCAGGCCCCAGTAGCAGGTGAAGACCAACCTAATGTTGTCCTCGCTAACCATCCCCCTGTAATGCTGGTTATGTCAAACTTTTCTGATTGATTTACCACTAAATTCAAGGTCCTCTTAGGGACTTGTTCCAGAACGTTCAGCCATAGCACCACAGTCTTCACCAGCTAGTTGTCTTGGAACTGTAGATGTTGCGAGCACCTCTAGATATTGTTTCCATCACCAAGCTCCACTTTTTTTTAACCAACTTGGATGAGCATTTAGTCCTGGAGGTGCTCAGAATCAAAGATTAAACATTTACAGTTCTAGGAAAACTGATCTGGTGAGGAAGAGTAAACCCACGATGGACCCAAGATGGTAACAAACCAGAATTATCCTTTAAAAGGATGCAGAGTGTATTAGCAACTATGTCTTTAGAAATACGCCATACAGGTTGTTATACATGGCTGGAAATCATCCGAATGCATTGATTTTGTTGGCCAGTGTTCTCTTTTAACAAGGTGTTCCCAATGACACTGAAACAGCCTTCCTGTGTTCCTCTGTCTCGATTCTCTGTGCTCCCCGGTCTGTGACATCCACAATACACTGAAATCTAGTCGCTGGTGGTGTCCACTCAAAACCAAAACACTTCCTTTGAGTGATTCATGGCTTTCTCCTCTGAGGGTGACACTACAAGTAATCGCCATTGTGTGGAAAGACTGTTGCTTGTTGAGGATGTCTAATCTTGTGGCACCTATTCGGGGTGGAAACCAAGTGGAAGAATGTTTCCTTCTCCCTCTGGGTCCATCTGATGTTGTCAGGAGTCCTGATGTTCAGAGTTAACCGTTCCATCTCACTGTCTCCCCCTACAGTCGGACCTTCTGCGGTGCAGCGACTGGACAGCTCCACGGTGAGAACCTACTCCTGCTGAGAGGAGGAAGAGAGGGACCTTAAACTGTACGCTGTATGTAACACAACACAGACTCTTGCTCTGTCAAATACACAGCTTTCCTCAGAAGCACTTAAAACAGATATTGGATTAAACAGAAGTGGGCCAATTGTTTCCCAAGATAAGCATGTTTGTCTCATCGTCTTGGCGAGCGTCTGCGCTGTTTTTGCCAGGTAGCTGTGATAGGAGACGGCAGGGCGAGCAGCGAGGTACCGTCTCGTCCTGATGTCTCCCCTTTAATGTCCTTCCAGAAAAGATGAGTCAGTTGTGGTCGAAGCTTTGGAAATCAGCTTCAAATAAATGAGAAGTTCAGTACCTCACACAGAGATGAGTTAACAAAGTTCATTTAGATGATTATGACAGTTCAAGGCTCCTAAAATAGGCCTCGTCAGAGTTATTCAGATTACAAAGTGAGCCTGCCCTAGTTTCCTTTCCAAAATGTTTGCTTTGTACTGCCAGGTGCAATGGAGATTGTCATTTTCTTTGATGTGATACGCCATCTGACTGTGCTGTCTTTCCACATCTGTACTGAACTGACATTACCTCACAATTTAACTGCCAACCAAAAGGCTGACAAGCGGACTTGCAGATCTTTTGTTCAGAGATGGCTGTTACAGTTTAACATAGATGGCTGCCTCTACTCCTCTCTTAAACCATCTACAAGTTTCGTTGTACTCCTGCACAATGACAATAAAGTCTCTTTATCTCTTTATCTCTTTATCTATTCTTAAAGAAGTGTTCCTTATTTTGACCCCTGCTGAGCCTTCAAAGGAGCAGCTGTTTGGTCGCCTTTATATATAGGTTTGCGCACTCCCCACATTGTACTGCATGTTGTGGGTTTAATTTTTTCACATATGTGTGACTAAATGAAGGCCCAGTTAGGATAGCCACAGGTACTGAGTTCTGTCTTAGTATGCGTTTGCTCCCTTTGTCTTGGTAATGACATACTCCGTAAGGCTCCGATGACCATCTGCTAATGTTCCAGTTGATGGTGTAAAATAGCAGATATTGGCTCCTCAATGTGCACAATGCAGTCCAGAAAAGGCAGCTTTTTTTCTCTGACAGTCTCCTCTGTGAGCCTGATGTGGCTATCCACCAACTAACTATGTCAATACTGTGAAGTCTGTGAAGGTTTCTACTTCTTGGATTTTGATTTTGGTGTCATGTTTTCTTGAAAGATCTACTTTCTTTAATGTCAAGACACAATGGGTGAAATTAAGCCATGGCACAGCAGTGCTTCTGTTTGTATAAACCCTTGGTGGTAAGGGAAGGTCAATCATATCTGGTAAGAGGGGAAGGTGCTTCTATTGTTCAAACAGCTGTTCTGCAGTAGTCATTTTCGGCCAGTCTCTGTGGCCTCTGAGGTAGGTATATTTGAAAAGTGAGGGAAGATGAATGACACAATGGTTTCATCTGGGGCAGTTTCAGTTTCTTGCTGACACAAGCGGTGGAGTTTTGTAGGTGATCTAAAGTATTTCCAAGTAGAGATACTAAGATGATAGTGAAGTGTTCTGCAGTGTTACAGGAGGTAGAATTAATGTGGCAGATGATGGATTTGTCCTTCTTTGTGTATCTTCGGAAGTCCATATATGCATGGTGTGGCTTCTCCAGGGTAAAGCTGGTAATAAGATGGATGGTCGAGGGCTTTCTCCTTTTCTAGTTGTTCTCTGAACTTCTTTTTGTAGCTGCCTGTGTGATCTCATCTCAGAGCCTCGTAGGCAGTCTTGTCACTGAGCAGTGTAGTTATTTTGGCTGTGATGAGCACCACTGTGTATCTCCCCTTGTCTGCCAGCAGGATGTTGATATTCTGGTCTATGTCTACAGGTGTTACTGCCTTCCTTTCTGGGGTTTTGAGGTTGGAAGGAGGTATTTTTGCACTACAGAGCACTGCTGAAAGCTTCATCCTGTGTTGTGAGAGATACCAGGAAAAGTGCTTCCTACAGTGGTCAGCCGCTGCTCTCAGATGGTGTTCTGCTTGTATTTTATCCATACATACCACTTTCTAAAGGCTAACAACGGAACTTTATGACAAGTACTGTCTTAAAACTGTTCTCATTGATTAGTCTACGGCCTTTGAAGGCATTTAACTAAGCAGCTGAGCGGCCAGCATACCACTGTCCACTGTTGGATGTTGGCATTTCATGTATGCTTGTCAATACAGCAGGTGATTATATTTGAGTTAGCCTTAGCTAACATAACTGGTTAGCCTCGTAACCAAGCCAGACTGTTTGATCATAACTGATTGAGGGCTGACCTGTTTCACCGTTGTAGGGAGGGATGTTATTGCCAAAGTTAGCTCAAATATAAGTACCTTTTGCAACAACAACCATATATTAAGTTTCTTTACAATCAGATGTTTCACAAGCATGTGACAGCAACAAAAAGGTTATGAACTCTTCCTATTTCTATGAGTGTATTTTCTTGCATTTTCCATAAAGGTAGAAATAAAAGCATACATTTACAACAACACTCTTCCAAAAGCTAGGTCATTGCGTATTAAATTTGCATATTACGTTGCACTGAAGTGACAGATCACAAGCTGCGAGTGTCCAACCAACATCAGGTGGTGGTATGTGTCAATGAAGTACAAGGGGCATACCATTCGAGAGCAGCAGCATTTGGATGGCCACTTTTTGATGTTTGCATCTCCTGCAACTCAGATTAAAGGTTTCAGTAGTGTTCGGTTGTGCAAAAATACTTCTTTCCAACGTCACAACCCAGGAAAGGAAGGCAGTAAGAGCTCTAAGCAAAGACTCATCCATCACCATCTTGCTGGCATACAGGGGGAGATGCACAGCCATAGAGCGTCCATCATGTTACCAGCTTTAACCTGGAGAAGCCACACTATTTGGATACGGATCGAAAATACAGAGAAAAGGATCCCTACTTATAGCAATCAGTGAATGCAATAACTCCGTCACTTACACACTGCAAAACATCTCGCCACCATGTGTAGCACCTGTGGTTGGAAATCCTTCACATCACATTCAAAATCCCACAGAATTTCTCAACAAAATCCAGAAACTGCATTCAATTTCAACACTTTTTTTTTACATGTATACCTACATCTGAGACAGAGGCAACAGCTCTTTAAACAACAGTACTTTACCTTCTGTCGGGTTTGTGCGCTGCTTCAACACCTATTTCAAATATAATGAGGGTTTCTACAGACAGAACCACTGCTGTGCTGTGGGCTCCCCAGTCTCACCCACTGTGGCCAATCTCTACATAAACAACTCCCAGATATGTGGATGACACCGGGGTCAAAACCCAAGAAGTAAAAGCCTTTATATCAACTCAAACAAAGAGGATTTCAGGGGAAGCAGGCTGCCTTATTTGGACTGTGTTGTTGAGTCTTTTTGGAAGTCTTAACATTGAGGTTTACTTGTAACAAACACACACAGACCACTACCTACTCCCAAAACCCAGTGGGACATAAGCTGGAGGTTATCAGAACCTTCCAGCACCGAAAGAAATGAAAACAAGCACAGACATATTAAGAAAACACTCAAAACCTGAGGCGATCCAAGCTGGGCCTTCATTAAATCAACACAACAAAACACCACAACATCCGAAAGACAAGAACAGAGGGACAAGCACAACAACACTGCCACACACTGGATTATGTGGCCCAAGAAATTTAGGATTTTCTCCAAGAGCAACATACCAGAGGACTTCCACGAGGACCCCTGAAGATCATTTTTTGAGAACAGCTTTTGTGTTCCCTCACAATATGCCTATTATTCCTCATTATTCATTTTTAAAGGCAGATCTCCAACAACATCCAGCTGGTGCTTGTGAGCCCAGCTGCAGCTCCTTTACCTGGCTGTGATGCTGAAGCTGTGGCAGCATATACGGTTATTGTTCGAGCTTCGGCTGCTGTTGTGGTGCTACAGATGTGTTTCTATTTTGGACTTTTATTTGCTTGCTTAGGAATACACACACAGTAAAATATAAGCAGTAAAAATGAACATGTCCCTGATTACAGAGAGAGTGAGTACAACCCCAACTCTGGCTATGGTTACAGTTATGGCTGTGACACATTTCTAATGGTTCCAACACTGACAACATGCAGTGGTGTCTATTCCTGGACACATCCAAAGTGCCACAGATTGAACCATAGCAGCAGCCGACGTCCAAACAATATCCAAAAGTCTAGCTCCACCAACACGACCAGGCAGAGCAGTGGGATACTGCCACCGATCAGCCCTTTAAAACTGATTAATAAGCAGTAAATGCAAGTGTCACGTCATGTCTTGTTTCTGTAGTGTCTGCAGAGGGTTTTCCTGTATAGGCACTGTGTTATAACTGGACTGGATCAACACACCGACTGTTAATATGAATCAGAAAGACTGTAAAGCGAAGTAACGTGAAACCTATTGTAAGGTTGCCATGGCCCTCCACTGCCAATCCAACATAAAGACAGAATAACCCTAAGGATAAAACACCCAAACAACAGATGAGCGATGTTATATACGCAGTCCCATGCAGAAAGACGTGCACACACCTATATATAGGAGAGACCACATACAATGCAGTCCTGACATCAACGATTTTGTTTTTTCTGCTGGAAACTTTACTTCTGCAACCTCATATTTGTAATTTAAAAGAGGCACTTTACTACCAGTTTAGGCATCTGGGTGCAGTGATAACAACAGGCAGGACACTTTATAGTCCTGAAGCATCACTACAGGCCTACACGAAGTCACAACAGGCAGCTGGATAATATAAAGCCGAGATGGGGGGCGATCATCTAAGAAAGGAGTGTTTAGAAGACACAGTAAGACAGCGAATAAAAGTCAAAGCTGAGCACAGGGGTTGGATTCAGCGAGTAAAGTTATGCAGCTTCCATCTTCATAAGCATAATTTTGTTTTCGTAAAGTAGCTGCTCATCCCCCGGAGTCCCCTGCAGGCTGCTTCTAATGCTTGTTGTACTACTACGACTTCTCAGCAAAAACAATAAAGTGCAAAGTTCAGCGAGTGCATTGGGTTGAATTCTGGTACACTATCCTCAGTTGTTGGCGTTATTTACATTTTTCCACTGGTGCACATTACGGTGTAAGATTTGCATAAAGGCACACCAAAAAAAAAAAAAATGAAAATGTTGGCGCCCTTTTGACCTCCCTTATTTCTAACCCCGCATTTGAAGCAAGATGGTACATTTGCAAAACAGAAAGTACAGTATTTATTTGACTAGTTCCCAGGCCTGGTTCTGTGAAATAGTTTTAGATGTGTGTGAAGTACTCAGATAAGATTTTCTTCCTTGTTTTCTGTTAAACATCTTCCGAAAAGCCAAATAATTTAATTCTAATTTGCCAAACTATAATGCAAGACAACTTTCAAATACTCGACACCTGCACTGTGTAAGCTACACATGAGCAGCTTTCATCCACTGTCATCTCCTCTCATACGCCCAATGTCTCAGTTCTGCTGTGCAGTCAGACACGTTCCGTCACTGTTTACAGCCCAGTATGCAATTACTGTTGTTATTCGCGCAAGTTGGACGAAAACAGACTTTAAGCTCAAGGGTTCCAACTAATGACCAATCCATTTCACATCAAGCGTGGACAGCTGCATCGATTAACACTGACGCAAATCCATTGTGCCAGATGCACGTGAGACAGAGAATATGGCTGAAACGCATCCAGTCAGTGCAGACAGCTATTAAAGCTTTAATGTTAAAAATAGCTTAAAAGGACGCAACTGTACACCACCAATCACACAGTTCAATCTTTGATATGAGCTAAATACGTCTGAAATTATTTGATCCTTCTTGTTGGAAAAGAAATGTCAAAAACTGTTTGTTTTTTGTGTTTTTTTTAACAGCTTTATCGCACTAAACTCTGATCAGTACAGCCGGTTGCTAATAATCCTACTTCCAGAGTCACCCGTGCAACTATACCCAACAACAACCTAATTCAGGATTCAAACTGCATTCTTTGCATGTTGTAATTCAGCTTTTCCCCTCTTTTGGGTTAAAAAAAAAAAAAATCTCACCAACGTTGGGGATTTCAAGCCTCTCATTAAACCCCCACTCATTGTGTTTCCCTTTCAGGTGCAGTTCTGAATGGAGACAAACTAGTGGAGCTGCTGGACGGGTCAACCCCGATCAGGACTGACCCATTCTGACAACACGCACTGCCAAGAAGCCCTGCTCTCCTCTCTGACCCTTTCCCCCCCAAAACCCCTGCTCCATCCCCTATAATATGGGCACCAGATGCCGGTGCTAAACTGTCCTGCAGGCCGCCCCCCCCGTTGTCACCATTTCTACCTTTTACATGTACAGTAACTTGTCGAAGCATAATGTACTGTGTATTTCTTCTACAGGAGATGTGTAGGTTATCTGTAAAATAATATAAATATGCCATTTTTAATATATACACACATCTATGTATAAAAAAAAAAAAAGATATTCAGAGTTTGTGCAAAAAAATGTCCCTGCCACCTCATTTAGTGGACCATAGATTAATATATGCTGCTCTTTAAACTCTCTCCATATTACCCCTCGTCCCTCTAGATCATTTTGTACATATGGTTTTATTTTTTCATTGTGCTGATGATGATTATGATGATGATGATGATGATGAACCTGTGCTGCACCATACAGAGAGGAAGAGATTCTGGATGTTGTGTGAAAACCTGCCCTCTAGTGGTGAACAAAAGAAAAAAAAAAGAAGAAGAAGAAAAAAGAAACCACTCCGAGGCCCTATTCCGTCAACAACAAAAACTTCATTATCCTTTTCTTATGGACTCGCAGGAGCGTTTCAAGAGGACGTGTGTCGACGCACTGGAACAAAACGTGACAAGCACTTTTCATACAACCGCATCAACTCAATGGACTATTTAGTAGCCAAGGACGAAACAAGAGACGCCGTTGCTCTCCGAAGTTGCACAAAACTTCCTCTCAGAGAACAAAAAAAAAAAAAGAAGAAGCAGTACGTCGCTCGCAGAAGCCGTCACTTGTCGTACTGTATGTTTTGTCGGGCGACGCGTTAACACAAAGGACAACTACACTTTCAGCCGAGCTGGCCTTCTCCCCCCAAAACCCTTCAGACACTAACCGAACAGATGAAATAACTGAAAGACAGACTGCTTTAGCTCATAGTGTGTGTAGAGTGTATATGACCATGTTGAAGTGAGGTGACTTAATGACAAAAAAACCTGTTGCTTGCTGTGACTTACATTTGGTGTAACTGTTAACTCTTTGTTTCCGTCAGAGTTTCCAGGGTAACCTGTTGTATAGCCCTGTTTTCTGTCTTTTAGTTATTTCGGATGGACCACTCAGAAACGAGTCTTACGCTTTTTTTTTTTTTTCATTCGTTTTTACATCTTCGATTTGCACGAACAATGAATCATTTTATTTTGTGTCCATTTTTTATTTATTACTTCTTGTACTTTGGTCAAAACTAAGTGGTGAGCAAACAAATTTTCATTGTCAATAAAATAAAAAACTGTCAGTGAGCGAGTTGCCTTCATTATTTGTCATTCATAATTCAAAATGTTGTTTAGCTGGAGGGCTCGGTTGTGTATAAACAGTAGCTGCACATCGCCTCTGTTCATTAATTATGAATCTGCAAAGCTTGTAGTGCATTGTGGGTTCACATTATTATTCAGATTAAGTACAAATATATCGTTTGTTCCATTATTACAAGTGGAGATATTAATCCAGCTGCATGGATTTTTAAGGCAAGAACTCTCTAGCAACAATGCCGGCCTGACATGGACGACTACAGTCACTAATTTTGCGTCTACTTCGCAGCACACTGCATGGTGGGAATATTCTTGCAAAGTTCTTCTAAAACAGAGTGTGGTCCTGGTTTTCAGTTTTCTCTCAGGTTCAGGCTCGGCTGCGTCCGAGAGCTTTCTCAACTTGTGTCTCGATGTCTTTGAACACCTCTGGGTCCTCAATGGTCGGAGTGATCTGTGGAGGAAAAACAGCTCTTTTGAAAAAAAACTAAAGAATACACACATTTATCTAAATTGTACCCTTTCTAATGCATTTCTAAATTTATTACATCAATTCTCTCGAGAATTTAAACTGCAAACGCAACTGTCTTACGTAAGGAATTGTTTCCCACTTTGTCATCCCAGTTTCTCGTGGGGAGCATCTGATCAGCAGAATACTGAGTCAGTAACTATAAAGAGATAAAATCCCAGATGAACCTCGGTTGTGTTTAATGAGCGCGGGGTCTGCTAATGCAACATCATTGCTCAAACTCTCAGTAGCAAAATGAGCTTTACCGTCTCCTGAGCTGCTGTAAAATCCTTTGCACAGTGTGTGTGTGGGGGGACAGAATAACACAAACTATATTTTCCTTCAGAGAATTGACCCTGCAGCGCTTGATGATGGTATATAATGCACCAAATGTAAGGGTTGCGTCACACCTTGTAGGGCTTGCCGTTAACCAGGTTGGCCAAAGAGGAGCGAGGGATCTTGCCGGAGCGCGTCTTCGGCAATCCGTGGACAAAAAGCACTTTCTTGAAGGCGGCCACCGGTCCGATGGTGTCTCTCACGAGCTTCACCATCTCGTTTACGACCTCCTCTTCAGTTTTCTGCACACCTGAGACACATAGAGGCAAACATGTAGCTTTAATGCCGCCTGTAATTTCTATGTTGGTATAGATGTTGTAGCGAGGTTATCTAATGTCCCCCAAGTACAAATGGCAAAATACTGATATCAAAAAAGTCCTGAATGGTAATGCAATCCTCACCTTTCCTAAGTACACACAGGGCCAAGGGAACATGACCCTTCAGAGAGTCCTCCACACCCACCACTGCACAGTCTCCCACTGCTGGGTGCTGCATCACCGACTGCAAAACACAACCATATGTCATGATAATACCATGAAAGAATATTTATGTCACTCCTTTTGTTCCTCCTCTGGTACCTCCTCCAGCGCTCCGGCCGACAGCCTGTGACCCGCCACGTTGATGACATCGTCAGACCTGGACATGATGTAAAGGAAATCCTCCTCGTCCACAAAACCTGCATCCATGGTGTCATAGTAACCCTGGGGTTAACAAAAACGAAAGATGCATTGGTAGCAGTTTAGAAGAGCCCAAACAGTCTAACCATAAGAGATTCTCCTAAAGTTGAATGCTTAAGGTGTTTAGTATAAACATTTTGTCATTTGCTTTCTCAGAAATTCAGTTCCTTTGATTGAACGTCTGAGCAAACTTTGCAAAAATAGTTCTGCATTGTACAATTTCAACACTAGAGGGCAGCATTGCACCACAAACGCAACACAACCCGCCCTCATACATTATTGATCCAGTGTCAGAAAAGCAGAACTGAGCATAACTTCAAAGAATTACAACTATTACAATTCAAAAATATCTTTCTGTTATTAATCCCCGGAGCTATTTTCGGGGTGATTTCACCACCTTTACTTTGAAGCTCTTATCTTAGTCATTATGGTTACGCATTGTTTTTTTCAGAACAGTCGAGTCAATGCAGATCTTCCATTACTGATATGATGATGCCTGCAAACTTCTTATATTATCACTAATATCGATGAAAAACAAGCTTTTGTTTAATTAAAATATTGTGTTTCTACATGTGTCTCACAATAAAACGCTGCCAGTAATGTTACTTTTTGTCGCCATTTAGGAAACATTCTCTGGAATCTGCCAGCAGCAGAGCCGTGACGGTGGGAGGCAATTTAGAAAAAAATGTGTGTCCACATGCGACCACAGCCTTTAAATCACTGCAATGAGAAGCAAACTCTTGTTTTGTGTGTTTTTTGACTAAGTGGGATGCTATGTCAGCTGTATTTTGGAGGCAATGCAGAAAATTTGCTGCAATTTCCAAACCAGATTATTGTTTTGCTGCACAGAGAAACAACTAGAAGGAGTAACTTCTGCTGTTTCTGCAGAATTAAACTACTGGGACTCAGTGACTTGCTCAACCGAAAAAAAGGAGGAGTGAGAAAATGGGTTAAGAAATTAAAGAAGTTAAATCTGTTTTTGTAATGTGATTACTTTGGTATGCACAAACATCTGAAGCAACATTACAAAGCTCCCATCCCAACAAGTTCAAGAGTAACTCCAGCAAAAGTATTGAGTGTGGAGATGGATGCAGGTAATAACTATGATTAAATTTAAATATAATTTCTAAATCATTTTTCTCGATAACACTTTGTCACACAGACAAATAACTGGAATCACTGGAAAGGTCAAGCCGTGCCTCGCTGTTGTGATTACAGTGTGCAATCCAGCCGAGAAGAAGGAACAGGACGCTGGATGCCAATTTCGTCTGTCGGGCTCTAGGGGTTAAATCAGATGGGGTTTCTATGGTGCAACATGTTTCTTCTCCCCCTAGGAGGGCAGTCAGACACAGCAATCTTCTGCCAAGACAAAAACTGCACCAAAATGTAATGATTTTTTTTCTTTTTTTTAACCACCTGCCCACCATGAATTCCAGCCTGGTAGTTTTTGCAAAACATACCTGACAAACTGAGAACATTCCTCCCACTCAGCTCTGTCCTCAGAGAAGGAATAAACATTATTTTGTGAAGAAATTACAATACGACTTACTGGGAACTTTGTGAAGTAGAGCTTCTTGAACAAATCCTGGTTCTGCCACAATGACAGAGCTGCACCTGGTGGTAAAGGTAGTCTGAGGGGGATAAGTACAAGCTGAATGTAGTTCGGCACATGAAACCTCTCAACTACAGAACAGTTTCTACATGGCCCTACACATAAAATGTCTGGATCATTTGGGGGGTTTGGGTCATTCTAAAATCAGCCAAGTCTATGAAATTCTACTCCCTAAAGCCGTGGGGGTGTGTAAAGACGGCTATGCCTTCATTTCACTTCGTCTCCACACACAGCCGGGCTCTGCCAGACTTCACCTTGCCTCACCCACACTGAGTCACCCAAACAAACACACGGCGTAGATAGGAGAGCTCAGCGACTCCGTCTTTGTTTAACCAGAGACTACAGGTAATCCCACTTCTTGGCCAGTGTCCTGATCAAGATGGTCCAATTTCACTTTTGAACCCTAAACATGACTCTGCATAGATTAATTTCACTACAAGGAGAACATTCAAACCAAAAACTCTTACTTCTGATGCTAATTTTCTGTGGAAAGAGGAAGATTAAAATCATGTTTTTCTGCTGTTTGACTACATAAAAAATGCACTTTTCTTCCGATACACAGAAGCTCCAAATGTAAACAAACAGATTTATGATAAAAAAACAACATTATGCAGCAAAAAAACGAATGATTTATCACGTTGCATTAGATCTCTGAACCCCAAAACCTGTTTGTAGGTTTAAAAGGCATCTTTGTTTTGGTTTTAATCGCCAACATCACACTGTTCATCATAGAAAGAAAGAGGGAATACAGGAACTTTTCAACTTTCTAGC
>NW_007577805.1:594485-605383 GCF_000690725.1 Stegastes partitus | reverse complement strand
ATTATTTCTTACAGATTTATGGCTCTATAACTTTGCTACACTGTGCAAAATCCATGTTGGAGTTATTTCTACCTCTGCCTTCCACAGAGGTGCAGGACTTTATATTGCAGTGATAAATAAGCCCCCAGTGAGTGAAAAATATAACTGGAGAAGCAAACAACCAGAGGGTTAAACAAACACATTCTCTGCTGCCTGCAAAGCTCCCTCTGTAAATATTGAGGCAGCTATATGAAGTCGTGGATATACAGCTTGTTGAGTCTAAGAAAGGGACCGGCACAGACCTCCCCACAACTACAAGCAAGCGCGGTGACACAGCTGTTCGTGTCAGTTTATAGCTCTACCTGATATTATTCCTGGGTTCACTGTGCATGTGGATTCTTGGAAATCCCCCGTGGCACTGAGTCATTACCAGCAGTTACAAAGAACAGGGAAGTGGGGTTGGAGGGTGACAACAGATAGGTAGCAGAGTGGAAGATAAGGCAGCATGAAGGGTTTGTAGTTGACCACTGGAGCTTTTGATAAAGTCCACTCAGCACTGCCAACGCTCCCACACAAACGTTTTCCTCTCCAGGAAAAAAGATGTCTGACACACGCTGTGCACAAATGTATTATTACATTTAATAAAAAGAAAAGATCAATGTTTAGATTTCATTTCAACATGCTTCTATGTCAGCTTTTCAAATGTGTGCGTGCATGTGTGAGTCCCAGAGGAAAGGTAAAGCATTAACTAAGCTCCTCACACCGCGAACACATCGGCTTACCTCACCACAATATTTCCCAGGGTTCTCGGCTTCACCTCCCGCATGTCATCATCGATCACTGTGACTAGTGCAAAGGGAAGAAGAGCAATTCATATTCAGAGGTGGTGTATCACCCACTGGCAAACTGGAAGTGTAAAAAAAAAAAAAAAAGATTAAACATTCTGCAGGGAATTACAAGCAGTTGTTAAATTTTTATCCATTCCTGTTTCTGTATCTGTAAGCCGAGGGGGTGACGGTTTAAACATGAAGTAGGTTAAAATAACAGCCTGACGGAGATCAAATTCCAAATATATTAAATCAGCTATTTCTTTAGACTGATGTGTTCGTTGTGTGTTGTAACACTCGTCTCCTACCGTTGTATCCTGGAACTGGTTTGCCAGCCTGACCTGCAGGTGGCGTGAGCGAGTTTCCCAGGCCGACACAAGTGGAGGTGATGGCTGAGCCGGTTTCTGGTGAGACACAGAGAGAAGTATGGATTCATTAAAATTCTCACGCTATGAAGTCAAACCACAGGAGTTCTGGATCTGCAGCGTAATGCCACAGTTCTGAAGCAGCTTTCACAGCGTTCCTCCTGGACATGCAAACCTTTTGATAAGAGGCTGATCAAGAGCTTGTGTGGCATTGTGTTGCGCTGCCTCCACAAGCGGCATTAACCTACATTACACGAAACTATGACAGCTCCTATGGGCTCTTCCTGACTCCGCCACACATCCATGCTCCATTTTGCAGCGAAGGCTTTGCCCGGCAGGCCTTCTTAGCCCACCTAGCGAAAGAAATAACAGAATCGATCCAGCTTCGTAGATTACATCAGAAATCACACAGCAGCAGAGCAGCTCAGCATCAGCATCCGTCTTCGGTGTTAAATTTAAAAGCGCGGTCTGTGAAGAAACGGTCGGTGGGTGTTCATCAGGTTCTCTGCAGAAAAAAAAAAAAATACAAGAGCAGCGTCTGTGTTTTTTCATTCCTCCCCCCCTGAGCTCGACTTGTGTTTCGGTTAACATTATCTGTTCATTCATGCTGTCTGCGCGAGGGGTGAGATTAATCTTACCGAGCTTCATTTGGTGTTCAGTTAAACATTAGATTAGAAACGTGGCATTTCATTAACAGCCAGACCATGGGCTTACTGGCACGTACAGTTTACAAACAAGAGGCGACTAAAATGCCTCGTGCGCTGCCATTTTTCTCCACTAAAATGCAAATTTATGGACAAGCGCTTCCACATGGTAATCAGTCTTACCCTATGGGAAAGTGTGTAAGTATGATGTCTCCGTCATGCATTCTCGGTGTCACGGCGTGCCCGCAAAAACCAAATCAGGTCATTTATTACTCGGAGGATGGAGAGTGTACAATTTCAATCACGTATTCGTCTAAAATAGACAGTCAGCGGTGGCGCCGGCAGCAGAAGTGTCTTCCGAGAGGGCAAAGGCCAATGGCAAAACATTCAAGCTTGCGAGCCAGCTATGCAAATGACAGCTCAGTCAATACGGCAGTGATATGCAAAAAAAAGGAGCCACACACCCCTCATTAAACCTTGAGGGAAAGCTGCAGCAACACAGGACGCCGCCACTGTTACACACCTGTCAGCTAAAGCCAGAAAACAAGTGAGTAGAAGCGAAAACCTTGCCAGAGAAATTACCTGAAAACAAAAGGGACAAATGTTGCATCCAGAGTTAAAGGTGCCCTCTGGAGTTTCCTTGTCAACACACAGCGGTTCTGTTTACATTCAGGGTTTCTCATCAGAATGCACAGAGCGTATCCCTGACGTCTAACGAATGCATTGAATACACTCCCTTCCTCATAAAACATGCAAAACTTGTATTGTTTATATTCATGTTGACTTGTTACCGGTCTTCTTCCCTGTCTTGGCTGGGAAAGTACGGCTTCTCCTACATTGCTGCCACCTGTGTGCATCTGAGCACAGATTTGCATCTTTGTGTACATGGGAGAAAACAAACAAAACAGGAGGACGTACTCATGGAAACACCGGTACAACTGAGTGGTGTGCCACAGAGTAAGATTAATGGGTGGGCGAGGTATGTTGAGCCTAAAGCTTTAATGTCAAGAAGGTGGCCGTCTTTTAACATACTAGATCACCATGGTAACTGATGTTGGAAAGCTAACCTGCTCCAGAGTTTGGAGTTTGGGATTTAAATTGGCTGGAAGACGCAACACTCCTTCACGAATTCTTTTCCTAGATCGATTCTGAACAAATGCATAGCCGTCCAGTAGCGAAGATGTTATGTGTCACGTTGCCACGGGAACCTGCATGCCTTCAGTCGGTGATGCAGAAAAAGCATAAATATGTTCCTATGCTTGGTGCTGATTTGCTAAGTCCGTTTAACACTGCTGGTTCCGCAGCTAATAGAACGCAGATTAGAAAATTGATGATTCTATCTGTGTTTATCACAGAAAACAGTCCATCAATACCATTAGTTTGTCTTTGATTTGGCCAAAAGCTGAAGTGATTTCCAACTATCCATCATTAAAGGACTGCGTCAGACCTTAATGCACTTGTTGTGTATCATGTTTAAATTAACGAAGTTTAAAGTTTAAGCGCTTTAATGTTCAGCCGTCATGTTAGAAACAAGCAGCTACATTCAGAGTGCACTGAGTGGTAGAACAGATGTATTTACTTTAACAATTAACAAATATCTACAAGTATTCCTAGCTTGCATAATTTTCTGTAACAGTGCTTTTTATCGTAGCAAATTTTTACAGCCTGTTTCTCTTGACTGAAATAGGCAGCATGCACCATTTCATTTTGGAAGAAGAGTCAAATGATGCCTCAAATTATGAAAGAACACACAAGAAAACTTGGGATAACAAAGAAGGTCAATAACCACCATTGTGTCACCAATTCTCCCTGACTGGGGTTTAGGTTTTGTCAAGCCAGCTAACACAAAGAAAGCCTGACTATGTTGCCATAGCACAGCCTTCCGGTCAAAATGTCCACATGGTAGCCTAAAGGAACAGGCAGGGATTCAAATCCAGCACACCTTTTGCCAGATTCAGCGATTATCTGTCAGTGAATATAACAGCCTGTTGTGTGTTTGGCCTGGGAAAAAAAAAATAAAAAACTGGTGTCCGCACACAGTCCTGGCTCGCTAAATAGGAAACAAATTAAGAGGCTTGGACCACTATTCAAGCGTGTCCTGTGCATGTTTGTGCTCATGTGCTAGACTGACAAAAAGGAGGACAGATGGGTGGAAAGGGGGCAGTAGGATCCACAGGGATGGTAAATCTGGTACATTACAACTATCTAAATATGCTAGCTTGGTAAATATCAACAATGTA
Organism: Stegastes partitus; assembly: GCF_000690725.1. NCBI lineage: Eukaryota > Metazoa > Chordata > Actinopteri > Pomacentridae > Stegastes > Stegastes partitus. The sequence continues at coordinate 601,328 of NW_007577805.1, read as the reverse complement.
TATCCAGAATCACAGACAGCACCTTCAAAGTTGCAGCACGATGAGGGCCATGCGAAAATTTGGGAATATTTGAATCCTCTATCTATCAATGTATCTATCTATCTATGTATCTATGTATCTATCTGTGTATCTATCTATCTATCTATCTATCTATCTGATAGATCTTGGGAAACTGCAGCCAACATGGGCCAAGACATGCAGTAATTGTATTAAGCACCTATCTGAGGTACAGCTTCCGCACAATGAAGTGGATAGAAACAATCACCTTCTCTCTGCTACTCATCAAACAAGTGCAAACGGTTATAGATCTGCTTCCAACTGCAGCAAAGAAGGGTTCAAAAGGCAGGGGCTCAGGGACAGGAGGCTGCTGTTGGTTGAGGGGGGGATTGACTTATCAAATAAAGACAGAGACGAGGAGGGAACAGGGGATCTAGAATGGAGCACATTATCCAACAACCGTGACCTCTTAAATGGTAGCCATTGGTGTTTATTAGTGACCAGTTAGCCACTCTCTGCAGGATCCAGAGCTCGTCACTGGCAGCGGTGACAGCAACTCACCAACAGTTATTTTTTCTTCTTTCTAATGCCCTAAGGGGGGCATTTAATCCACCTACTCAGGGACAAGGGTCATAACATTATTGAGCAGTCATGCCCTTTGCTTTCCCCTCAGGTCCAACACCCCCACTGCATACACTGCAACATTTATACACATCATATAATCTGAATGGAATTAACGTGAATGAGAAATGTAATCTGACAGAAAACCGTACAGGATTCCTAATTTTTGAAGGTAAGAAGACACTGAGATCAATCACATCTGGACACTGCTGATGCAACTGTAAGCATCATGTTTTTTGACTTCTAAAGCACCTTCAATACAGCCAGGCCTGCTTTGTGGGAGCATGAGCAGGATGCAGGTGGACTATCATGGACTATCTCACCTGCAGACCATGGTACATGCACCCACAGAACCATGAGGGCTCAGCAGGACAGGTGCCCCACGAGGAACTGTCCTGTCTACATTCCTGTTTACCCCTTTATAGATTGGACTTCCAAAATGGCTACAGCTGTTTTCTCTAGAAATTCTGTCATGATTTCACAGTTGTTCCATGTATTAAGGAAGGATGTGAGGAGGAGTACAAGGGTTTTACTGAGGACTGAGAAAATATAGTCGGAGAAAAATTGTTCTTGAACAACATTGTCTTCTTTAACTTCCAATGCACTCGGTCCACCAATGTTTGAGTTCTGCTATCCCTTAGTGGAAAAATGTCTCATCTTAAATCTCCATATTCATCTTAACAGCACGCATGATTTAATCATCACAAAATGATGACCGTGCAATTGAGATTACAGTTTGGAACACAGATAGAAGTCATGGTCGGATTAGTAGGGTGCATGGGGCAACAGTTCAAGCCATATTTGGCTGATGGACGTATTTGTCTTGAAGCAACAGCGCCCAAATCGAAGGTTTCCTCTTCTTTATGCCCCACAATGGGAGTTACACCCCTTGTGTCTGGGTGAGGCAGACAAATTTTTGAAATGCCCTTGTAGGTGGACTCGCAACCATCTACACCAAAATATCATTAAAACTAAGGACGTACGTGGATTTCACAAGACAAAGGCCCAAACCTAAAACAGCTGCTCTTCAAGGTACTGAGAGGGAACTTGTCTCCAGCTACAGATACATAGAGGCAAAGCTTGACAACAAAGTGGACTGGATCCCCGACATGAAGGTGCTATATAAGAAGAGGCAAAGCCGCCTGTATCTCTGTAGAAGGCAGACGTCTTTTCACATCTGCAGATCTCTTTTGTGCACCTTCTATCAGACTCTAGTGCCAGTGCAATGTTCTTTGTTGTGGTGTGCTGAAGAAAGAGTGCTCGCACAGCAGACAAGAACAGGGTTTATAAACTGATCAGAAAGGCTCGCTCCATCATCGCGCCTCAAATGGACACTATATAGAAAGTGACAGAGGTGAGGATGCACTCCACACTGAAGTCAGTTATGAGAAATCCCTCACACCCACTCTATGCCCTGGAGGTGACTAAGCAAAGCCCCTTCAGTCACAGGCTGCAGGACTGAACGCTACAGGAGGTGCTTTCTATTAGCTGCCATCAGACTGTTTAATGGGCAGTAAAAGGAATTAACCCTGCTGTGCTCCATGTACAGGAAACAGATTTGCAGTGTTTGGGTACAAATGTTTTTCTCTATGCATACGTTACATATGATCCAAGACAGCTCCATATGTTTATATAGATATTTATCTGCTTTATGTTAATGTTAGATATGCACGTATTTTTTGCATATTGGAGTTTTTTGTTACATCTATCTAGCTATCTAATTATACCAAGACTATCAATCGTATCTTATGATGTCGGCCATACAGACAATCCCTTTGTTTTTCAAACTATGAGTCTTCCTCTAAACAGTTTCTTATCTATCTGGAGCATCACAAACCTTTCTTGAATGCTTTCTAGGTTTTTCCACCATACTCCTAGTTGCTGTAGCGTACTCGGTCTCTGTTCTCCTCTTCAGCTCTGGCAAACCAATCGTTGCTAGTTCAAGTGAAATACATCACCAGTGATGCTCCAGTGCATGAAGAGACATCAAATTTAGAATTCTGGCTTCCAGTGAAATACAGAGCTATTTACTAGGTGTTGATAGGTTTAATCAGTATTGTGTGAACTTGTTTAGTGAGGGCTGGAATGTCAGGGAGAGTCATTGCTGTGTTAAAGTGCCATACTCAAACCGTATTTTGCAAAAAATAAAAAGAATGGTAATGACAAAAGAATTGAATTTAATCACAGATGGATATAATTACTATAAAGTAACATGATTACAACTAGCTGCGAATCAAACATAAGCACAATAGGCATGGATAACATTGGTCTATCCACTTTAAATAATGAGCCCGTAATGGCAAGTCAGTATATCAGTCTGACCCTGAAGGACGCCATAAGGGTCCTTTAAAAGCTCTACTGAACTGCACGTCGATTACGGCTTGACACAACCGCTGAACCATGTCAGCATGAGTGGGGTGTTTAAACCTGGCTGTTTACAGCAGGAGCCAGGGCTCGCTGGCAGCCATTCAGGGCCCGCCAGTAAATTCAAAACTCAAATGAAAAAAGACAATATAATTGGACCTTGAAATTTTACAAGGCATACAGGACGACGGGAATTGGCAGCACAGCTTCCAGGCACGAAATCAAACATTTACGAAGCAAAGATCTTTCAGCGGTAATTAGCTGCATCACCAAAACATTTGGTCTCACGTAGAGATGAATGATTGTATACTGACAGGAACAGAACTCCGTTTCGGCTGACTAAGATGTTTACCAAGAACTCGAAGGGTTCCTTCCTCAGCCCACGATATGAAGGCATAATGGATCATAACATAGCATAATCCATTTATATTCCTACGCCCTGTGGCTCAGACAACACAGATACAGAAATGATTAAACCATTTTGCTTACCTGGAAACATTTCTGACAGTCTGACATTTTAAGACTTATCATCGTGTTACTGGGGTTTTCTCCGATGTGGTTATTTGTCCAAAATGCGCAAACATTTATAGGTCAAGAAAATCTTTATTGAGCTGATACTCGCAAAACACTTCCACTGCTGCTATTCTGGTCACATTGTGCAAAAGGAGATTCAATATGCTGGATGACAAAGGTAGACATCATAGCCTGAGACAGGTGAGTGAACGCTAGAGGGGAGTGAAAAAGGAGTGAAAATATCTGTTTATTGGAGTTGAACACACACACTCATGCTGTGTGACTGTCTTTGTGCTTGTCTGACTGGTGGAGTCTTTGGCACTTGCACACAAACGCAAAACACACCTTGGCATCCGTCTTTCTTGGCTCCCACCTCAGTCTTTTTCCGTTTCTTCTGCGCCTTGCTCCCTCGCACTCCCTTTCCCTCCGTACACAAACAAATCAATCTTCCTTCGACCTGTTGGAGATGAGCTCGGGCAGTGAGAGGCATTTTGAGTGTGATGAATGGGCCGAGGGAGGGGGAGAGTTGTCGGAGGATGCGTCGGACGAGCGGGACGGGCGATACGGTGGCACCTTTTCAGTTGAAAAAAAGGAGCCATCGAACTGCCTCGCTCATTACGAGTAGCTCGGAGGGGGAGCTGCTGTTCAGGAAAACAAAAATGGCTCTCTGATCCCGCACTCTCTTTTCTCTCTGCTACTCCTCAAGCCCTACACAGCAGATGAAATAACAGTCTTCTCCTTCAACAAAGCAACCCCGCTCTGTCTGTTGAGCTTACATGAAAGGCCGACAACACTGACTGAAGGGCAACAACGGGACCAACTCCGGTGTCAGCTCTGATGTTACAATATGAAACCTAAAAAAAACCTCGGGGAGACAAACACGCTCCCAGCCCAGGTGCAATCCATCTGCATCAATGAAAAATTGATGAAATGTTGATTCAGAAAATTAAAGGTAAGAAGATTACATCAGAGTCCAGCGAGCCTCAGAGAAGGCGGCAAGAATAACTCGGCTCACTACTTGCCCAGCACCGAATGGCAGGCAGACAAAGGCAGTGAACACAGTGGAGCCTGTAGCTGCTACAAAGACAGATATTTCCAACAAGAACTGGCAGAGACAGTTAAAAGGAGCGGGAATATTGGGCTTGCATCCCAAAAAAGGTAAAAAAAAACAACCTAACTGTGAAGTTTCAGAGGGTGATATTCCTTTGACTTGCTTCTTATGCTTTAAAATTGCTGAAAGTTCACTTAATACATATTTAAAAGTCGCATTTTTTATCTGGTTTGAAGGCCACTATAACTGCATACCTGACGCCTGAAAGCAGCTGCGACACTGAAACATGTAAACAGAGCGTCGGCTGAGTGGTGCTCCTTGCACCTGCTGCCTGATGATGGGTTTGTGCATCCTTCTCCTATTAATCTTCTGTAAAAAGCGTTTGCCAACACAGATGCAAAGTACAAACAAACCTTGGAAGTGATATCAAGTTGTTAAGTTTGTCACACAGGCCTTTTTTTTTTTTTTTTCGCTGTTGGGAAGGCAGCAGGGAAGCTAACTCTAACCTGGAGTACCGACAGCAGAAGGTATACCACACAAACAACACTTAATGCAGCTCATACAGTAAACAACAACCCTGTCAGAAAAAGCTCGGGGGGCTCTCTCTGTATGTCATGCATATGCACAACAGTGTCTGAGGTTGTCCTGGTGATGTGTGGTTGCTGGGGTAACTTGGTCACGATGTAAAAAACAGTCGACCCAAGGTCAGTGTAAAAGACGGTGAACTGTAGGAGAATTAGGAGATGAGAAAAGACAGCAAGAGAGAATACATGAACAGCAGCTGGGCCAGACATGGAGATAAGGTTTCTTTTTTCACTTTTTTCTTCTTTAGAATTCACCAGTTTTGCTTTGCTGTGGACAAAATCCAGAATACCTCATCATAAATGGTTGTGAAATAGAAATTTCGAAAGAGGAAATGATGAATAACACCTTTTGCCGGATACTACAGAAATGCACACACCAATATAAAACGTGTCCAGCTTTAAGACAGATGATTGCTTTTTCCCTCCGAATTTGGGAAGAATGAATGCGAAACAAATCTTTCTTCAAAAAATGTGGGATTAGTTCTGCTAGGAGCCTTTGCTGGACAGTACAGCTTATGCTGCTAAGACGAAAACCATCTTTGGCAGCCTGCTGAGGAGCCAACACAGGTGGAAACCAAAGACGTGGTTAGTCGGGCCTTTCCGATTGAGAAAAACAACAAATGAGTAAAAAGTTAGGAGTGGGAAGAGAAAGTAAAAAAAATGCACGAGGAGGAGGATGTTACTGTAGCTGCAAAAAAAAAGGTTGACGCCTGCTGAAGACACACATACGCACAACTCATTTACAACTCCAACTCTTCAAGGGGCAATTTCATTCCATCAACTAAAAACACTGCCTCCCTTATCACTTCTCAGACAGCGCGGCTCATTCGCTCAGAGCTAAGTTTATGCATACAAATTTGCTACTTAACTTGCTAATGAAAGACCCCCATCTTGTGCCTTAAAAGAAAAAAAAAGAAAACCTCAGCAGACAAAACGTAACAACGGCTCGGAACCAACGCCGAGCGAATTCCCAGGTTAGAGAGCCGACGACAGCAGCCCCAGTAAACAACAAGGTAACACAAAACTGGCACCTCGGCACTTGGAGATGTAATTACAGGAGCGACGACATCTGCGCTACTGTCTCTGCAGCGACGTAATGAGACCGAGTTGACGACAAGCAGTTTTGTGGTGTTTGTACTTGAATGACATGAGGTACAAAGCCAAGGCTCCCCCACACCTCTCCCAAAAGGTGAGCGCGAAGGAGGGGAGGTGGGGGGGCATGATACAGGAATAATTTACTGAGATGGATTCTGATTTCTTTTTTAAAAAGCAGACACTGAGGAGTTGGTCTATATGCAGGAGGTGTGGGAAGGAATATTAACAAACCGAGGGAGACGAGTGTGGGCTCCTTTTCAACGATAGCGGTTCATACATTTAAGTCAACAAATGCACACTATAGGTATCCTGCTGAGGGGTTTAATGGAAATGCAGGGGCGGCCAAGCTACCGACAGCACAGATAAATACTTAGCCCACCTATGAGAACAAATTAATACCGAGTTTTGCATCATTTAGTGCACACTAACAGTGGATATATGGATATCACACCCACACGAACAAACATCTCATTCTAAAACCACGGATGGTCTTATAATAACATCCGCTGTAGCAGGATTCTGAGACCTGGCGACAGGGATTTGCTCACATCCAGCCTTTAGAGTAACTACGAGTTTGGTAACTAATGGTGGCAGTAAGGCCTGGCTCACAGACTGCAT
>NW_007577805.1:570293-593356 GCF_000690725.1 Stegastes partitus | reverse complement strand
ACTGCATGATGTGGAATTAAGATGACCTTTAAATGGAACCAAGGGGCCGTAGTTTGAACAATGAAAACCAAACTTTCTATACGAATACACTTCAGTTAATCGCATCTTTTCCTCATGAATAATTGGCTCTTAAATGATCTGAACTCATTGACGATCGTTGATGTTCAAGAACTAAGCGAAACTTTAACTTGTTAACAGTTAACTCAAAACAGGGCTGCTCCGTCACAGCAAACTTTTTTTCCTCCCCAAATGATCTCCCATATCAGAGTAAATAATTCAGACAGCATCACTCCAGACGCGTGAGAGTCATGAAAAGGTTACAACCACTATGACGATGAGCTGACCACTGAGAAGCCTCTCGTTAAAAGGCATCACGCAGGTTCTGATAGATTCAGATTTAAATCAACTCTGCACTGTGTTACATTCCTGTGGAGCTCTTTGGTTTCAGGTTAAGATTCCTTATTAACCCCCTGATCCAACATCATGCTGTCTGTCTTCTGAGTTAGTAAACGTCGGGCTGCTCTTCCATGGTATTTCCAAAGAGGCTGGAAAAAACAAACCTTCTGAGAAGAGGAGGGTGGGGAGAAAACAACCCTGTGCCAGCACTGCATTTGGCAAAGGCCAAGGGGAGAAACCGTCAATTCTACAATTTATTTGACAAGCAGATTCTTTGAGAAGGTCCGGTTCATTTCTCTTTTTCATTTTTTTTTTTTTATTCTTGGCAATAACTCCATTCTGTGTGCAAAGGCATCTGCTGTCTGTCAGAGTAACAAAAACAAACACGGACAGAAAGTCAGACCCAGAGACAGGAACACCTAAAACACTGTAGGTCCGTCCGTCACCGGCGAAGCAGCCAAAAGCTGCCAACTGGAAACACACATTTGTTGCCAGGCAACACCAGTGACATCAGCAACCTTCATCATCAACCCCCACCACCCCCCTTTCCAATGGCACTTGGGTCTTAAAATAGCACGCAGATTATTATCAGGCTTCAAAATGGCAGAAATCTTCTCATATGCACATAAGGAGGAGTGAGCTGAGAGTGGCGTCAGGTGGTTCAAAGATAGACTGTGCATGCATGAAGCGTCTTAGGAAGGAGGAGGGTTAATTTATGTGCATAGATCCGTGCACGTATGACGGCAGCCCACAGACGGAGGCGATATAATGATAATTAAAGTAAAAGTGGAAAGATTGAAGAGGAAAGAAAAAAGCTTGTCATGTCTGGGTCGGGAATGAATCAGCGCATCGGATGACAGACGGAGGCTGGCATGATTGAAATGATTGAGTCTGCTCCACATGGGAATAATGAGCGCACCAATCACTTTCGCTCCGTATCAGAAAACTCATCTCTCCTGCACCAGCAAGAGCAAAAAAGTAATCTAAATCGGTCAAATTCTTGTCGGTGAGCTTGTTAACATGGATAACTAATTTTAGAAAAGAAAGTTGCATGGGAGTGCTGATGCAAAAAAAAAAAAAAAAAAGCTTGTGTGATGCAAAATGTATCTGTGGATATCTATCCTACAGGCAGCTGTGATAGTTAAACACACACACTGGAGACATGCTTCAATCCATGACCTCCACATGTAGTGCATCAAGCCGTCTCTCTCCATAACACCGTCCGTGACAAACTGACTGTTTTGCGTCAGCTGACTTCCTTTCATTATTCCAACCAAGGCCTCGCGCTCCACTTGCTAGAGAGACTGACGGCGGCTCCTTTGTGCGACTGTTTATCAATCAGCAGTGATTCACTGTTGGCTGCAAGGTAAGGGGAAGCCTCCAGGGATGGATGGTAAAAATGAACCAAACCCCGAGCCCTTTTTTAATCTTTCTCAGCAGTACGCGCCTGGCACAGCTGATGAACTGTTTCCAGCGCAGGGGGGATATGATGTCAAAGATAATGAATTGGATGATGCATCTTTTAACAGGAGCTGGAAAAACAAATATTCTGTTTGATAAATAAAGAATTCTACAGCAAGCTTTGCACCAAGGAGCTGGGGCTTCAAAATTCTGTCAGAGAGGAGGGTGTCTGGGGTAGGGGTTCAGAAGTGTGCTAGCAGAAATCAACTCCAGTGACAAATATTTTATTTCATTTATTATTAATTTAGCTTCTCCACTTGGCTCGCTAATGGAGCAACCCTGGTGTGATGTACGAAATCTCCAAAGATCTTTTTTTTCCCTCCCTTCCTTCCAGCATACGAACTTCGACAAGATTTCCACTTTATTTAAAGACTTGTAGTTCCACTTGGATCGTCCCACATCCTGCAGATATCCTGGTTGAAGTCACTGCAAAAACTGCAACAGTTGTTCTATAAAACACACGCTAAGGCCACGGTTACATGTGGCCGGGTATTTTAAAAAATAGATGTCAAAAATAACATTTCTCACATCAAATTGTTTTTAAAAAAAATCTTCATTTACACAGACACATCATTAAGAGCTGCTATGAGCGTGCCAAACCTATAGGGGGCAGTGGAAGGAGCAGCATAAAGCCATGCTAGCCAATCAGAATCCTAGAAAAAACATAACAACGAATGGCACGAATTACTTCCTGTTCCTTCAACAATAATGGCACGAGGGTTGTTTGTTTAGACTGACTGTTTTCGGTGACTTGTGGCTTTGTTTACGCGTAAACCAAAGGCCCAAACGCATTGAAATTGAAATATCAGCGTTTTTGCTACGTGTAAACGGAGACTAAGGTGTCTCAGAAAAGTTCCAGGACTGGTGTCACAAAATATATATTTCAAACCCAATCTGCAAACTACCAGTTTTCCCCTTCAGATGTTCAACCAACATGTCGACAAAGAGATCCTGCAGCGTTTGCTTCGTTCAGTGCACCAGAAGAGGCGAGAGTTGTGTCAGGACAAGTCGTGGTTGCTTCACCATGACAACGCGCCTGCTCACAATGCCCTGAACATCTGACAGCTCCTGGCTTTGAAGAACATCATCGTGCTGGAGCAACCTCCCTACTCACCCCACCTGGCTCTGTGGGATTTGTTTCTCTTCCCCAAGCTCAAGGGAATCATCTGGGGGACCCGTTTTGAAGACGTGGACGACATCAAGACGGCTGTGACGACAGAATCCTTCCAGGAGTGCATGGCGGCGTGGCAGAGAAGGCTGGGGAAGTGTGTTAGACTCCAGGGGGATGACTTTGAAGGGGAATACTTGTAGCTTGGATTTGAAATAGATCTTTTGTGACACCAGTCCTGAAACTTTTCTGACACACCTCGTATGTTCAGTATGCATCTGCACATCATGAGGGATTTGATGTTACAAAATCAACTCTAGTATGGTACTAACCAGGACCCTAAACTAACCCGTACTGTTCTCCTTAGAATATTTCGCATGCTGTTCCCTTCAACCACTCCTCCCCCCACCCCCATCATTGCTCATGGTACCTGTTTTCTCCTCATCGATTTCAGCTTTCGGCTGCTGAATATTACATTTCAGGATTAGAGCCCTGCTGCAGGAGAGATTTATGAGCAGCCGCACTGGTGATTGATTTTGTTCAATTTCTATCCATTTTTCAGCTGACTAGAAAAAGCAGAGCCGCGCACAAGAAGAAAAAGGAAGAAGGACAGATGCATCAACGTTTATAGATGAAAACCAAATGTGTGTGAGAGGAGCTTTAAAAAAAGAAAAAGAGAGAAAAAAAAAAAAAGAACTGTCAACATGTTTGACTTGAAGTTGGAAGCCAGAAGATGCAAACAAACTTTGCTGTTCAGGTGTTTTGACTGTAATGAGTTTCTCAAGGAGTCTCTCTCTCTCTTCTTCTTCTCTTCTCTCTGCGATGCATATATTGGAGTAAATGAGCCTTGAATGCTAAACTGCTTTCCATTGACCAGGTTTCTACTCTTCTGTTGGAGAGGAAGATGAAGGAGAATTGTCAGGACTCCGACATTGCTAGAAGTCGCTTGATCGATGTTGCGTCTCCGGAGAGACGGTGGAACAGTGCACTGTGACACTCCTCGCAGATTGACTCATGAACTCAGTTCACGTCGGAGGAAACTCTATACACATTGCTTTTTTGTTTTTTCCTGGTGTACGCCTTTTAGCTCCTGGTGACATTTGAGAGCTGTGTCAATATAAAAACACCAATAAAATGGAACTTTCTATGTCCACTATATTACAGCAGGTGCCATTGAGTCACACACTTTTGAAACAACAAAGGAATATTTCCCCTACCTTCGTATCAGCATAACACACAAGCGATATCAGGTGAGTGCAATTATTTCGTATGATTAATTAAGTGTTAGTTTTAATTGCTTCAGGGAAATTGCTGTTTAAAGCTAACCAACTACGGCCGCTACAACGATATCGATGTGAAAAAGGTGTTGGTGGGAAACAGTCGAGCTCAGACAGCTGAAGACAAATAAACCCAAAGCTTGCTCTGCTCCGTGTGCGACTTCAAAAGGAAATTACAACCTAATGACGATTTAATGAATATTTATACCGCGGCAGAGTCTATTTTACCCACACATTTTCAGTCAAACAGCGTCTGACGCGAAGAAAAAAAAAAAAAAAAGGCAACCGAGATAGGGAGAGACCCACTCTAGCGTGAAAAAGTGGAGAACACATCGAGAGTGCAGCGCTGGCCGCCAGCTGCCAGTTATTGAGTTTAGCAGGGGGTGAAGAATCCAATGGGATTTACACATCTAGACAGAAATCAAGAGGGCGCCAGAGGTTTTTTTTGTTTTTTTTTCCCTCCAAACTCAATAAATCACTGGGCTCAGATAGCCACAAAGTGTGACAGGATTTTATTTTGGTGTGTTTGCTTTGGATGTGTGTGAGCAGGAGCAGGAGAGGAAGTGAGATTTAAAGTTGACTGCGATACAAACCCCCACTATGTTCAAGAGGAATGAAATGTTATCTCACAGACACTGAAGCTACAGAGAGAGATGGAGAATCAACAGCTCTGTTCAACACATAGTGGCTGGTGCTGAAAGTTTGTTTAGGTCCAGACACAATCTGAGATGGAGGTGGGATGTGGAGCTAAATCACCCAGCAACAAAAGGTTTGCATTATGCTTGGTGCACTGCTAACTAGCCTCTTCAACTCCCACATGGATGATAGGAGCAGTAAAAGCTCATCCAAAAGCCTTATGCAACACAAAATCACAGTGTAAGTGTTATTGAGTACCACAAAGAGGGAATTGCCATTATTTTACTTCTGCAAATTGGTTCATTTTCACTTTCTACAAGCTAATCAATAACCCGCATTATATGTAGCCGTGTCCCAATTCGGGGGTTGGATGGTCACCACCCCAGAGGGTATGAATCTGTCGACAGAGACGAGACTGAACCTGCACTGCCTCCACAAATGAGACAGTCCTTCCTCACTAAGACCAAGGCCAGTGGCACATTTTGTTGGTCCTCTATCTCATAAAAGCAAAACTGTCTGACTGTATTTACTAGAAAGGTCATCTCTAATTGCAGACAAAGTGGTAAGCCACAGTGGTAAGCACAATTTACAGAATGAGTTGTGACAACCGGCAAGCAATGCATCAGGTTAATGTAATCCACTGTGGTTTACAACATGGCTGCACCACCACAAAAACAAACACTACACAATACTCTGCTCCCTGACAGCCAATTAAGATAAACGACCTGGTACGTAAGTTACATGTAGAGGTGTGCAAAAGGCTCAGAATTCTTTTTTTGGTGGATAAGGAGTGGTCTTGTAGACTACAAAGGAAGTGAAATGCTGCAATAAACGATAGACCCCGATGGAATTTGGTGTTGTGAAAGGCCTATTGGGTCACGAAAATAAACTCAAGAGGCCAAGTTGATAACTCACATTTCTGTAATATTGCAATATTGAGCTCTTCACACTCCAGTTGAGCCTGGGAAGAGCGTTCAGCCAAGTGGGCTAATCTGCGCTCAGATCCGAGTGCAGCGACTGTACAAACGTTGAAGGTCGATGGCTTTCCAACGGTCCGACAACACTATTGATTCCATATTTAACACAGAGATGTCATCTTGTCTAGCATCGATCCTCCATCTGCGCAGGCAGGATATTGCGAAACAAAGAGACATCCAATTGTGTGTTTCGCTGTGACTGACACGTTCATCATAGTTCACTAGCACATGGGGAGAAAGGCAATCGAACCGGACGGGGTTGGAGGGGCCCGACACGATCGCATGTTGCCTGGATTAAAGCCCCTGATCCAAGAAGCTCATTAAGGCCTTATATACAAAGGTAGGCTTGGGGAAACAATGCAGGCAAAGCTGGGACACCAAGATTCCATTTTTATTGATATCTAACAGGTCAACTGGAAGATGTGGCAAGGGGACTGCGCACATTTTAGAAAACTCCCTGTAACCACTAAGCTAAGTTGCAGGACATGAACATTTTAAATAATGATCATGACCACAAACTGGGTGCAAAAGAAGTGGATGAAACCACTGGAACTGCACAGAAGTGTCCACGTTTCGATGAGAAAGTGAATCTGACACTGTGAACACCTACAAGATTTGCTTTATTGTCTATTTTCTCTAAAATGGGACCATAATTTATCAAAGAAAACATCATGTGGTATTGAAGGAGACTTGAAATTGATGATTTAGACAATAAACTGCTTAGGAGGCTGTTTACTGAGGTAACAAATCAAATGAGAAGTTGGGTCACTTTCTCATACACTTTGGTACAATTAGATGACTTTTATTAGCTTGTGGAGTCGCCTCCTGCTGGCTGTTAAGGATAATGCAGGATTAAAGCACCTCCACATTGAGCTTCAGTTTCAAGCTGGGGTTGTTTCCCCTCCATCATAACTCGTCCTTTACGAGCTTGACATTAATCAAAAGTGCAGCGGTGCAATAAGGCATTGAAATATTGACTATGATAATAGAATTTTTAATGAGCAGACGCATCCAGATGGAAGCCATTCTGCACTGAGGCTGATTAACCACAAATTACTGTAAGTGGAAAAATCCATATTATCAGTTAAGTCTGGTTTTATCATTTCAGATTCTAGAAATAGAGAATTAAAGCAAGAAAGTTAGGACCCATCATCAAATAGTTGAGTTGTTTCAGTAGGAAAGCAATTTCAATTTCCAGCCCTGGACTGATGGACAATGTACCCAGGACTGTTTTCTTTCCTTTATCTCTTCACTTGGCACATAACTTAGGCCTCACATCTCAGCCAGTCAGTCTGCCACGTGTGTGCAGAGTCAATTAAACCAGGAACTCAATGACAGGCAATGCCCATCAAACCCCTTGTTTAAATGCTGCCCTGGAATGTGACCAGAATTTTCCCTCTCAACTCTGGGATTAGGAGGTTTGTGATTGATTTTTAAGAAACAACTAGTTCAAAAGTATTTTCCTACATCCAGTTGCAGTACATTTAGAATAGTGAGGGATTATCACATTCTTATTTGGGGGGCAGGGGAGCAGTGCTGTTTTGTTTCATGCGCTTTCATGATTCTAATTTTGACTGAGGTTCACGTAACTGTTGCATATTATGACACACCACTTGGGTTGTGATCGGTTCCCAGAGAAGCTCAGAAATTCTAACGTCTTAAAAATTATAATTACACCAGCAGAAAGGGTCCAATCCACGAGTGTGTGATATGAAACTTAGAAGGGATTAATCAAAGAGGAAAGTATGATAAAAATGTGCTTCCTAATGACAGCAGCGCCCTTTTGGAGAGGAATAAAGATTTTCAAGAGTTATGTCTCTTCTCAAGGTCAAGCTAATGTCAACGAGCTAATGAAATATAGGAAAGAGCACATTTGTAGTCTTCTCATGCTGATAAAGTTAAGACATGACAGAGTCGAAAAGATCAAGCTAAATTAAAACATCACATACAGTTAACGCTAATAAAGCGTTTGAGGTCCTTGGATTGCTTTCATAACAATTTAATTCCAAAAGTTTAAGGGTAAAGTGCCTCTCAACCTGCTAAACCGATGTAATTAGAGCTGCTCTTAACTCACAGCGTACGGTGAGAGATAAATGTTTAAACAGTTCTGACTTTAACCAACAGAACCCCTGTGACTTTAATATGGAGGCCACAGACTGCATACAGAGGAGTCCTGTATGCCAGCCTGGCTGTTCTGTGATGATTTATACCAAAGAGACAAAAGAGCCACTGAGCAGCTCAGGCACTGATGTTTAGGAATTAACTTGCATTTAGTTTCAGTTTGCTCATTCCTGTCCAGATGCAGCTTTGGGCAAAAAGGGAAAGTGTATGGAATCAGATGAGACAGGTGTACTTGGTATTTAACTTCAGAGCAATGAAAAACTAAAATGATGCAAAACTAAAAGCATAGCCAGGGGTTATTATACATACTAAAAAAATTACTTAGAAATTAGGATTCAATGACAAAAAAACTTCTTGTTTTGTTAATACAAATTTCATTGAATTAAAATTATTTAAAGTACTTTTTTTTAACTAATGTCAATAATTGAAGCAGTAAATGTACCTTTGTTTGGGTTTATTTAGCAGTTTTCTACGCGGGCAAATGACGTGCATATACACAAACAAGCTGCATATACATGAATTTGTTGCATAAACAGAAACGCTGCATATCCAGTCACACAACAGAAGTGGCCCAAGCCTCTAGGGGCAGTAGTGAGCTTTTCACCTGAGAGGCAGACAACAGTGAGCGAGATAAGTAATGTTATTGGAGGGAAAAGCTGTATGAAAAGGTATGTGTTTACTCGTCTCCATGGATAAACATAAATAACAGAGAATATGGAGACGGCAGTAAAACACCACTTCAGCACCCATATAATCACAGTGACTGAAAAGCTAAAGACCCTAGAAGCCTGTCACACTTCTGTTGTGTGACTGGATATGCAGCGTTTCTGTTTATGCAACGCATTCATGTATATGCAGCTTGTTTGTGTATATGCACATCATTTGCCACCATAGTTTTCACATTTAAAGAGAATTTAAGAGTTACGCATATCCTGTTGAAGAAGTCTAATTCAAATTCTGAGTTAGATATAGTCCTAGACAGAACAATCCTACTGCCTTTGAAACAGTTTAGTTTAACTATCAGTCTAAGAAAAAGTTAAGAGCAATACTATTATGAATTTTATCAGCTACATCAGGACCATTTCAAATTTCTCCCCTGATTTGCTTTTACTCATATATTCTACTCTTGGTTGAATACTTGATGGTTAACATTTATTTATTTACTTATTTTTTTAAGAGATATGCGTTTATGTTCAAATTTCAAGTCTGTAGTGTTCAAAAAGACAGCTTAGGTACTCTACAGCTGTGCAATACAAAACAGTAGATATGTATATAAAATATCTTTGAACGAGGAATATGTCAAAAAAGGGAGGGAGAGGAAAAAGATTAGCTACTAATACTATACATACATATGTATGGTGTGGATGTCTGGTTAGTGTATAAGTAAAGTGCAGATATCTGAAAACATTAAAATATGGGCATTCACATTGTGTGATCAATACTGTAGGAAGAAATAAAATGAATATAGCTGCGTGTAGCTGTCGTGTCTGCGCAGTCTGTAAGTAATAAAGATGATCGATATAACAATACACCATAGAAGGTTATGGCTCTGTCCATAGCAGCAATAAAGTGGGAATAGTGTCCTGAGAAAAACCACATGTCTAAAAGTGACAGAGACATTGGACAACTAATCAACATGTTAAAGTCAATATTTAATCAACAGTCAATGTCAGGGCAGTGCTTTCCATCCTGCATCATCCAGAGTTGAAATCCTGACTGAGGCGACATCCCAGCGAACACAAGTTCATTTTAAATATGAACTAAAAGGAGAACAGTCTAGTTTTAGAAATATTATTAGTGCAAACTAACACAGCTTCAAGGTACGTCACATGACTGTTTGTGTACACTGTGCATGGGAGTGTGATTGTGTAAACATGACACAGGGGGGTTGGTTGCTCAGGTGTAGAAAATACCACACAGAAGGAACAGAGTGAGAACTCAGATTTCCTTAATTGCACAACAGTTTCTAGCGTAGACAACAAAGTAAACAACGCCTGTACCCTAATTTATTAGTTATATGTATGACACATTGCCAAATGTCTCCACTTTTGGAGACAACACAGGTTTACCTCAAGGTTGTTCCTGAAATGTAACACCCACCCCATTTGGAGAACTCTTTGAATCTACATGATTAACAATAATGATGCTGATAAAAGAAAACTAACCAGTGTTGCAGGTAGGATTTAAGTCACAATCTTTCCCACAGCTGCCTTGAAATACATCAGCAAGGTAAAACGGTTCAGATCTCTTCCTGTCATTCCTGTCTCCAGAAAGTAAAACGCTTCCTACCAGTCTGCCACCAGTGATCCAGAACAGGCACGCCGAAACTCCTCTTGGCCCATTCCAGCGTCTCCACATCACATCGCTCTCCCGCCAAGAACAAGGACTGCAACCTGCGAGGACACGGAGCACATCCGACAGTCACTTTAGGGAAACATGACACATCTGCTTCCTCACAGGAGTGTTCAGGACAAGTCGACGTCTATGAAATGACAAAATGATGTTTTTTTGTCAAGTGTGAGTGTTCAAGCCTTTATAAAAGCATATTTTTAGATTTAGTGTTACAACTTGAAAATCAATGCAAGTCAGCCCAAGTGCCACACTTAGTTTATATATACAAACGTCAGCGGTGTAGTGTGGAGCGTATGCCTCATTGATTGTTTGTGCATTTAGACAAGCGGTCCTCGGAGCTGTGAAGCTTGTGGTGTATGATTTGCCACAAAGAGAAACACTTGAGCAATGAAAACTGGGTCATATAAATTGTAGAAAAACTGTAAATCCTACTATAAACTATGGTTGCCAACTTCTCTTGAATTTCACTTTTGTGTCTTTTTTTTTTTAATCGCTTCTGGACCACAACCACTTCGCCTCCTCGCTTTGACTGAGCCCTCCTCTCCACTGCTTCTAACAATGATAAGAAGACAGTCCTGCTGACTAACGGAGCTCTGCATCTTGCCTATTATGGTCTGCCTCCTTGTCACAGTGTCACAGAGCAGTGGAGGTGGACCTTTATTTGTCTTGAGGATTACCTCCAGCCTCACCAGAGCACAGTCCTTAGCCTCTCAGTTTCAAAAACAAAAGCAGAAAACTCCAGTTTCCTTCCTCTTAAACTTTGTTTTTACTCATCTCAAAGGGATTTCAAGTTGGATGTTTGTCTTCCCACAATCTTGGCGAGCTGCTACTTTTCTGCCAAAAATTCTGCCCTCTATAAGACCTTACAGTGAGTGCTGATGAGACCCTAAATTATGGAGTACCCAGAGACAACAAACTCTTGCCAGGGCATCTGAATCACAGATTTGAACCTCACTTATGAGTCCATCCTTGTTCAAGCGTTAGATTCCTACTGGCTGCTCCTCTCTGAGTTCATGAAACCCCTGCTCCTTGCCCAACTAGTGAACCCAAACAATATAGTTTCTATCTTCAGCCTCACTGCTTTCTCCCACATCATTCCCTCACAATCTCTGTCTGATGGCTGCACATGGCTGCTCATATCTAATTCAAAACACTGCAGCTCGCCTGGTGGAAGGCTGTGAAGGGAACCATTACTTTCTATATGTCCAGGCCACAGTGCAGCCGTACACGTCAGCCTCATCGCCATATTTTCCAACACCGTGACTTCTGGTCATCACTCATTGCTCACAACCCTCCCTGATGACAAAATGACCTTTCATCTTCAATCAAAACTGAAGTGTCTTTCTATTATATTCTCGGTAAAAGCCAAGAATGTGGCATCAGGTGTTATCTTCCTATACAGTTCTGTTGACAGATTCATTACAACTTGGTTGTATGCAATCTTGAGGGGCACTGCAGATGCACATAGAACGTAACTCCACCCTTGTGTGCTATTGTTTGCACATCAAAGAGCCTCCAGATTATATGTTAGAATAAATATACATCAAACGATAACCTGAAAACCCTGAAACAATGTAAAAGGGACCTCTCATAGTCATTGACCCTCAAAGACTTATCAGTTGTGGCCTGTAAGTTTACTTTATTCTCACCACACTCAAAGCAGAATTTTCAGCTGCAACAGGTGGCTGTTTCTAGCAAAAAAGCTCTTAAAAAAAACCCACTGCACACTACTTTCCCAGCACCAAATGCCACACAGTTATGGTTACCAGTGAAGCATTTGGTGGGTAAAGAGGCACATATTTCCCTCAGGAGTTTAACACCACAAACAGAGCTAAAGGACAGTCAAGATTGGACTTACGGTAGCCAGGTGGCCAGAAACACAACTCCAAATAAATGATAACGTTGCACCCCAACTGTTGGTTTGTAAGTATGAAACTGTTTTCAATGTCTCACAAACTGAGGAAGGAGTCTCTGAATGTATGTGTGGGTGTTTGTCTGTTCTTCGCTTTTCTCGACAACTGTTCATCCGATCTGCTTCGCGCTTGGCAGGTGTGTTGTTGGGGAGCCGTGGAAGTGCAGTGTTGAGTTTGAAGTTGTTTGGATGAGGTGTTCTCGAGAAACATTAAACAACAGACTTCATTGGGACTCATCAGTTTTATGGCAGTGCAAAGATGGCTGCACTGAGTTAAAACATGGAATCACCTAAAGTGTGGGACTATATCAGACAGAGACCCAACAATGTGGTGCTTTGTAAGCACTGCAAACTGGAAATGGTTGACAACAGCAGTGCAACCTCTTTGCACTTGAAGCAGAAGCATCTTAGAGGTGCTTTGTCACTGCAGCAACAGACAACACCGTCCTGTGGTCAAGGAGTCGATCATTTTGAACAGTTACAAGTTACAAGTGGATGATATGAATTCTGCAAGGTTCCCTGACTCAAAATAACGTGTTCTGGATAAATATCTTGCCAAAACCCATCACGCTTCCACCAACACACTTCTAATTACTTATGAACAATTCAGATTCTCTGTAGTATTTGGGTTTCAAAAGAGTTCAACAGAAGCACAAGCTTAGATTTAAGCAGACACTGACCTCGGAAACAGTAGTGGGATGGCAATTGTTTGGCTGCTGCCCAAGTAGAAAGAATGTGCACTGAGCCAGTTATAGTTAGTGTAAACAGCTTTGCTGTGTTTTCAAGGAAAAGACATCTTAAGATAGTCTATCTTTCCCATGTAAAAATAACTCTCCAAGAATCAAGGACTACATAAAAACACATTTCATTAAGCAACTTCTGGTCCAAAATGTACTTTGCTTACTTCATCCTGACATCCATGTAAGTAACTGGTGAAGGTAGCATTTAAGGATAGCAAATGGACTATGAACTGAAGAAAAAGAACTAACAATAAATAGCAAAGGCCAACTCTTTCTCAACAGTAAGGCTGTCCAGTCAGAGAAAACAGCTCGTTAACAGTTCATTTAGCCTTGTATGTGAGATAAGCCTACAATAGTCTGTACAGTGTGGCCTTGGAGCAGGTGGTAAAGGTCAAGTTTTCAGGCTACAAACTGCTAATATGCTTTGAGTTCATTCTGTGAGGTCAGTGAGGCAAAGTTAATGGCAGACCACAAGAAAAACACCATTTGCATCATGTGAAAAGTAAACCCAAAGATCATCCTTGTCCGTTCTAATAAATGTTCTTTAAAGAGCTACTTGTAGATTACATTTCTCAATATTTCCTGAAATCAACTGAAAATTGCAGGATTTCACATGTTTTAAGGGCATAAAGGCAGTGAGCAATGCTGTTAAAAACATTTTCTTGTCACAAACAGCTCACATAAGATCACATAAGAGAGTCACGTCTGCCTCGGTGCACGAACGAGCTGTGATTTATTTTTGCTAATTACTTGGTGAATTACTGTGTTTGTGCATGTTCCACAAACTCCAGCCTTTCAGAACAGTGAGCACACATTTTTCCTAACTTCAGAATAAGCTTTCATGCCAGGGCCACTTTTATTAAGGTGAAGAGGCGGGACTTCTCCACTGCCTCTGTAATGCAAAACACGGAGAGTCTGGAAGATTATGTTCCCGAAGACGCGGAGATAGTCTCACACAGTTCTATCCAAAATCTAACAGCTGGTTTGGTTCCGTCTATACACATGACCGCTTCAGTTGCACCATCAGCAGCAGCTTGTGGTGCTGCTGCCGGCGGGAGCAACGGTCACAAATCTGTCAGAGATTCAGCTTGATGAAAATGTGAACTGCATACTGCCAGTCTTCTTTTATGTTTGCAAACTTCTAAATTAGTCTCCCACGTGTCTCTGTCTCTCATGTGGCACCATGAAACATAGGGTTGATTTATGGTAGATGAAGCAAGATGTGACTCACATCAGCTGATCCTCAGTTTTGACAACGGGCAAGGATTCATACTCCAGTATTAAACTGTCAGTGCTGGTTTTGTTATATCAAACTTTATAGCACTGACATGTAACATTAGATAACGTTGGTCACTCATCGAGGCACCTGTTCAGCTCTACACTGGTTCTCCTCAGATCTTCTTCTAATCCCTTCTGATCTTGTTCTCTTTAACACTCAGCAGGCTCAGAATTATAAACCTGTAGTCCATCATATGAACACCAATGCACATTTTCAACCTTAGGATCCACATTTCTTTTTGTTAAAGTGCACCTACTTTGGCTCCTTTCTTTTTTGTGACATCACAACCAAGTTTTTCAGGCAGACTTTTCTTCCCTCCAAGTTTCTGCTCAGTTTTCCTACAAATCAATTCACTGGGGTCTTCAACCTGCAAGTTGCTCTAACATCACTGTGCACCAAAAAAACCTCCATCCAGTGGACTCACTTTGTCACCTGTTCACAAGTGAAGCTCCTCAGCATCGAGTTCTCGCCTCTAAAACACTACTGACAGAGCGTCTGCCCCTTTTGTCATGCTACATTTATGGAGAGCACCGCTGCCAGCTTCAGACAGCCCTGCCGCCAGACTGTAGATGTGTTATTTTTGCATCCATGGCAACTAGCGCATCCATGGGTTCAAGCACATTGATAAGGGCTATCCTAGCTGAACGGGCTCTAGAGGGAGTAAATGTCTCCGTATCAATAAACTGCAGCCATGCGAGCTGTGTCAAATGATCATTTGTGGTCTCTCTAGCATGAAATGATGTGTTTGACAATAAAGCAAACAGAGTTTTCTGAAAGGTTTTTACTACTTCCATCAACGCACTTTTAATTAAAAGCAGAACTATCAATATTGACACATGTTTAAATGATGACCAACAGACTACACATGGATGCATTAAGCGATCCTGAAACAACTGCTACACCTGGATGAATCTCTCATATGCAGCCACATCACATCTAGAGAGTCGGCTCAATTGAGTGCAATGTCCAGGGTTAATACAAACAGAGGTTACCACAACCAAGAGAGCCCCTGAAAGAAAGCTATTCATGTATTCTAATGATTTCTAATAAATTAAAGCTTTTAAGTTCCACTAAAATATCCACAACCACTTTGATTATCATAATGACAACTTATTTGAAATAAAACCTCCTTTTTGCAACGCTGACATTGAAGGTGCAAATCAAAGCAGCAGATAAAAGCCCCGACCAGACGTCGCACAGCCCTCCACTAAAACGAAACCGTGTTCTAACGTCGCACTCCTATTGTGCCGTCTGTGTCACAGGGACATGTTTTGTTCGGAGGCAAAATGGAAATGCAGTAATCCTTCACAAACCTGCCGGCACCAAGGGGAAAAGACACATTAAGAAGAACAAAGCGCGCACAGAAGAAGCAGTCGCCTAAATGGCTGAGAGTTCCAGGGTCGAACCTGAGAGGACAGATGCCGCCAATATGTGAAGGAAAAACACTGCGGAAAATAATGTGCGAGGAACAGCAGAAAGGTGTCACACATTCAGCGCAGAGAACAACGGGAGATTGTCACATTCAGCGCACAATGCCCGAGTTTCTGAATGATTCCCTGGGACCACAGGTCATCCACACTCAGAATTGCTTTATGATTGTGTGCTAAGAGGCATTTTCAGCCTGCTGAACAGAATGAAAGTGGTAAATTGACACCCCAACCCCTTCAGGTCCAAGGTTCTCTGCTCCACGCTAAACAATTAAGAAATGTGATAATCTGCTCTAGAACAAACGAACACCATAAAAAAGAAAAGTTTGTTTATAACTTTGGGCAAGAGACGACCTTCACCTGAACAGCAGGACCGCAAAAACAAGTTCAAGCAGCTTGTTTGTTTCTTGTTGTTTTTTTTTTTAACTCAAGGGGGTTACAGTGAGCCGCCGTTGTTTGCTATCCATCCTGATTAACACCCAAGTGAGTGGAGTTGAGAGTACAGACTACGAACAATGGAGGTGGGGAAAGGGCTGCAGCATCAACAGATGGCAGGAGACTAATGAGAGGCTGGACGAGCTGTGCAGACCAGTAGATGCTTTCACGTGTCACTCCCATAGTTATAAAACTCTGAAAAAAAAACTCCCTGCAGCCGAGGGTTGATGCCGAGCTGCTGTCTCATGGTAAATTCAGTGGAAGCTCCAGATAACAACAGATTATCTCGGAGTCTTGGCACATGTATCCATTCTTCGTCATGACAGGAACATAGATCATAGTCCAACAGGCTGGAGAGTTTGATAAAAATCCATATTTACTGAAGGTCACCGTGCATTTTAGCATTAAAAAGACATTTGGAGAGATGAATAAAAAGACTTGTTTGTTTTGCTTTAGAGATTTTGAAAGGTTGTTAGGGCTGAGACCACATGTTATTTTAATATCAGTCTATTTGACGTGCTTTCATAGCTTGTGTTGCTTTGTTTTTCAGATTACAATCACATAAATGTGTTAAATCTTCATATATTGAGGTGCAGGAAGCATCAAATTTTTAACAAAAGCAGCCTTTTTTATGAGACTATTTAACAGATATGAAGAAATCTAAAGCTCAAATGTACTGATGGTAATTATTTAGGACAGTGATAGCTTTATTAATAAACTGCACTGATGTTATATGCGTATTAGAGGAGGCTGCACGGGTCCGTAAGATCTTGTGACTCATCAAACGGACGGTCAGCATTTGAAGTCGATGCAGAAGCTTTGATAAGGACGTTGTGCGAGCTCTCTCACTCTCCGTGTCATTGTGCTTTGATAGGAGCCATTCTGCCAGCAATAAAATAAAGATCACAAGAATTACAGAAAAGAAAGACTGTACGGGGTTTGAATATAAACAAAAGCCGGTGAGGATGATCCCACGGCTCATGACAGAGAATCAGGTAGTGAGAATCAAACGGCGGGCAGGGTGAGGAATTGTATTTACTTTAATGTATTCTGAGATGACTTCACTTGTTGAGAGCAGCTCGATTTCATTGTAGGCTACAATAAAGGTACAATAAATCAACAAGTGGCCTGAAAATCATCGGCTCTGCTCCATTTTTCCTTCACTCAAATGTGACTATTTTTTTGTTAGAGTAACTCATATATGTGATAAAGACCTAATCTCCCTAATTCATCAACAGTTTGATGGTATTTGCTGTGTACCTGGACAGAGGATATTTTGTCCCGATTGCAGCGTTGGGGTCCTGCTGGCGAATGGCCCGGATGGCAGTGGGTGCAGTGAACATGGACGAGGCCCCGTGTTCAGACAGGACACGGAAGAACGCCCCGGGGTCCGGAGTCCCGACAGGCTTACCCTGAAATCACACAACCATGGCTTAGCTTACCGATTAAGGCATCACACATATGTAAACAGTTTGCCTCGAAAACAAATAACTGATACGGAGATTATTGTTGTATAAGCTCTAAACTGTCGGAGCGACACTTCCACACTGTTCAGAGCACAAAATACAAAAGCACTGAATATTCAAAGAGCAGCTGTTTAAGATGGAGAGGCACACTGGAAGGATGTCTTCCAAACAGATGGGCCACAATATCCACGGATTAGCAAAAAAACAAAAAACAGTTGCACCATAGGAGCGCTGTCTGTCTGTCTGTCTGTCTGTCTGGATAAAAAAGATATAGACAAAAGAACCCCGCAGGCAAAGGCCTCCAACTGCAATTTCCACTGAGTTTCTGGTAGACAAGCGCAGATGAATAAGAATGGCAAACAGGTGCACTGAGTTCTCTCTTTTTGCTCCGGATAAATATTTGCGTCTGTGTACCGATCAGAGAGAGAAGGTTGGCACTGTCATTGGCGCCTGAATATAGAGAGCAGGCTGTTGGAGCAGGAGCCACGTGAAACAACTATAGCGGCTGAAGTCGAAGACTGATCGAAGGGAGGTGGATGAATTCATTGCCTGGCGGCGCCGCTTCCAACGAGGGAGAGAAAAATCTGTGCGGTGATGTAACCAGTGGCCTTCAACATAAACACACTGTAGGACGCAGAGCTGACACACATCCTTGTTAGGCTTGCAAATTCTGTTACATGCTAATGAAAATCAGCATAATTTAGAGGCTGGACTCCACTTGTTACTTTGCAGTGGACACACAAAGCAAAGCTAAAGTAACTGAAGCATCAATAAGTGGCTGATGAAAACATACATGTATGCTTCAGGTCATTGTCTATTTGGAAGACCCATTTGCTCCCAAGCTTTAACTTCCTGGCTGATGTCTTGAGATGTTGCTTCAGTATTTCCACGTTTCCTCCTCATGATGCCATCTATTTTATGAAGTGCACCAGTCCCTCCTGCAGCAAAACACCCAAACAACATGATGCTGC
This sequence comes from Stegastes partitus, assembly GCF_000690725.1. NCBI lineage: Eukaryota > Metazoa > Chordata > Actinopteri > Pomacentridae > Stegastes > Stegastes partitus. Next base: position 574,798 of record NW_007577805.1, on the reverse strand, counting down.
CACCCCCATGCTTCACAGTTGGGATGGTGTTGTCAGGCTTACAAGCTTCCTCCTTTCTTCTAACGATGGTCATTAAGACCAAACAGTGCACTTTCAGTTTCATCAGACCAAAGGACATGTCTCCATAAATGAAGGTCTTTGTCCCTGTGTGCATTTGCAAACTGTAATCTGGCTTTTTTATGTTGCTTTTGGAGTAATGTCTTCTTCCTCTCTGAGTAGCCTTTCAGCCCATGTCGGTACAGGACTCGTTTCACTGTGGATAATGACTCTCTGACCAGCTTCAGCAGCATCTTCACAAGGTCTTTTGCTTTTATTCTGGGGTTAATACACACATTTCACACCAAAACACGTTAATCTCTGGGACACACAACCCGTCTCCTTCCTGAGCACTGTGATGGCTGGACATTCCCTTGGTGTTTATACTTGCATGTAACTGTTTGAACAGATTAACACGGAACCTTCAGGCATCTGGAAACTGTACCCAAGAGTGAACCAGACTTGTGGAGATCCATAATTCTCCTCCTGATATCTTGGCTGGTTTCTTTAGATGTTCCCATGTTGTCACAAAAGGTAGCAGTGAATTTGAGGTGAGCTTTAAAATACATCCACAAGTGTGCCTCCAATTCACTCAAATGTTGTGAATTGACCTATCAAAAGCTTCCAAAGCCATGACATCATCATCTGGGCTTTCCCAAATAGTTTCAAAAGCATAGTAATCTAGTGCATGTAAACTTCTGACTTTGAAGAAAGTATTAAAACATTTTCTCTCTCATTATTTTGACGTTCAGCAAATAGAAATAATGTTGGTAATCCTGACTGACCTAAAACAGGAAAAGTTTAGTCTGATTTAATATCAGATAGTGAGAAATAAAAAGTTTTTTGTCTTTTTATACAGTGTGTATAAACTTCTGGTTTCAAATGTATATATATATATTTATATATATTGTATGCTTCTCCGTTATTTTTGCTAAAACTGTTTTATACGGTTTAAACAGAATACTAAAATATCAAGAGAACAAGACCACAAGGTTGAATTTATTGTGTTGCCACATGATAATGGCTGTTTGTAGTTTTCCAATTTCTACTGGTGCTATTATGCTGCACAATTAAGATTTTATTGGGCGCTTCAATAAATGTTGATATGGCAACAACACTGAAACATTGCTTGTGTACCTCTGCTACAGACTGACCTCAACACAGTTGCTTTAGAAACACTAAATTCTCTTTAATGCCAAGCTGGGAAGATATAAACAACACGTGTGTGTGAAACCTTCGCCGGAATTAGTAAAGATACAGAAACGGAGAAGTGCAGTTTGTGTAGTGAGCAGACTGCAGCAGGACGACGGGGTCAAACAGTTCATCACATCCCGAGCTGAGTCCCAGCGCACATAAAGTTGTGTCATTAACCAAACATGGACGTTATTCAGTTTGCGGAGCCAACAAAGGCAGATCCCCAACAGGCATTAACACCCGGCGCGTGTCCTACAGCTTTATTGCATGTTTTCTGCTGCTTCTCGTTTGTTTGCAAAGCCGTAGTTTGTTTTAGACGCTAAACGATGCCGGCAGGGACGTACCTCGTAGAGAATCGTGCTGTTACCGTGGAGCAAAGGAGCGTAGCAGATGTACGAATGGCCGACCACCCAGCCGAGGTCTGACGCTGCCCACCAAACCTGCAGCAAATGAATATGAAGTAGGTACAGATTCACCTTTGCATGACTCTGATATCGTAATAGCAAGAGAATTGCATCACCAATATCGTATGCATGCAGAAATTCTAAAATAGCACCTAAAGCACTTGAAGGTACTATAAATCAAACAGCATACGTTGTACAAACCCCAATAAAACACAACAATTTATGTATTAAAGCTAATCAGATCGTCTCTGAAGTGCACAACAGTCTGTCTCTTTGCTGACTACATGCTCTTTGTTTACAAGAATGGCACTAACTCAGAAAAGGATGCTTTATTGCCTTACATCTCCAGGACTGAGTCCATAAATATTTGACATGGTCCATTTCAGCATCACAGCATAACCTGCAGTGTCTCGCACAACACCCTGGAGGACGAGATAAGAAAAACATCAGACTGGTGACAGGTATGGCACGAAAGCACAGAAGCAGGGATTTAATATCAATTTCAGCGCGGCCGCTCAGCGCTGCCGTACTTAAGGGGATGGCATTTTGTTTCCAAATGGCTGCTTCTCAAACCCAAACCAATATGTGGTGTTTTTTTAAGTTAATGGTGCTATCTAAACATTTTTGAGTAACACAGTGTGTCCTTGTGTATGAAAGGTATAGAGTTTTTCTCCTCAAAGTTATGGTCTCCCTACAGCAATAACTGAGAAATTCACAGAGAATAAAGCTGGCAATAACAGCACTATTAAGCCCAGGAAGTAGCCAGCAGGAGGATATTTTATATCATCTGCTGGTCAAAGACAAAATGATGCTATTTGAAAGAAGCCAGGGCTTTTTTTTTTCATTCAAAATTGCCTGCAGGTAATTTCTCCTGCAAAAAGCTCCAGCTCCTGCTGTGGAAATGCTCTGTCTTATTTATGTCATGGTGATGGTGTTTAGATTGGGCTTTGCAGAGTCAAAGATCAAATGAGTCACACAGGAGATCCATACCGAACCGACAGCGTTTAGACAAACACGGCGAGGAGTAAATCCTCCAACTTGAGATCTATAACTCTGTGAGTCAGTTACTGATTTCCATTTCGCACCCCCACCCTCCGATGCCGTTACCTTTGGCGTTCCAGTGGTCCCGGATGTGTACAGCACATAAAGGGGATGGTTGGAGGGCAGAGGGACGCAGTCGTGCGGCCGAGCTGTGGCCATCTCCTCGTCCCAGTCCAGACTCAACTCCGGACTCAGAGATACTTTCTCCTGAAGGACGAAGAAAAATCAAGATTTTTATTGGAATAATCAGAAGACGGTTAAAAATGGCAATACCCTACAGCGCCAAATCACTCAAAAACACAGGACCTCATGCACGACTTATTGATTGGTTCAATTGCCTCAAATGTTTAAAGTTTGCAAACTTTTTTTTTTTTCAGGAGACGAGCTAAACTCAGTCTACTCGCTCGCCTTCTGGGACATAAACTCTCACAAGTCAAATAAATACATATTTCATATAAACGCCCTGCTCTAACTCTCATCTGTCATTACCATCTCATCCAGCAGAGGTCATTCGGGGTCACAGAGGAATGCCCCGTACATCTCCTGCTGCTGACATTTTTCTAATTTCAAACTCTATTAAACATCTATTTGATACTCAGATTTCATTAACATTTAATCACCCCAGGAGGTTAAAAAGAAATGCTCCGGTCGCTCTTTTTTTTTTTCTCTCCCTCCCTTTGGTTGCAATAAAGAGTCAAGACTAAGACATCATCAATATCACTGAGGCTCTCCAGGCAAACTGAGACACCGTTGCTTTTCACTTATTTTACTAAAAGCCCAGGCAGAGTGAAAACTAGGCTGATTTAACAAGCCTCAGAAAACCACAGCCTCTTTCTTACTGAGTGCAGTAACCGCTTAAGCAGTCCAACCTCCTGTAAAGTGGCGCTTTGCATGACTTCAGGGGATCGAGTTTCCAGTTAAATTCTCTTTCAAACTTTCAAAATGGAATACTTAGAGGTGCCGTAACCTTTGATTCGCCGGATTCCTCGCTGCTAGATAAGACCGCAGGGACAAAACCAGATAAAATAAATCATGAAACATTCACTTAATTACGCCACAAAGCTGGACAGAGATAAATCTCAGGGCAACGCGGAGAGCAACTACAATCAATTCTAGTTTCCACAAACATTCAAGTAAGCATTGTTTAATTTATGCCTGTATATAAGCGAAGCGGAACCACACTCCTGCTCGCTGTCATCGAGCAGCAGCTGCCGTGACTCGAGGCTGAAGCGGGGACACCTCGAAATGCAACGCCAGCAGTAGCTGATAGATAGATGCGTCCAACTGACTCCTGTTAGAATTTTTTTTTCTCAATGAGTCATTAAGTGTGCGGGTGGTTGCTCTGGAAATTATTGCTCCATTAGAGAGATTTAAAGGCTCAGGGAACACCTTGATGTCTGTCGCGAGGCTGTTAATTGACAGATGGTTTGCAAACAGTTTAAGAGTCGGACCTTGGAGCTTTTTATTTCAGAATAAATGTACAGTTCTGATGAGTTACACGAACGAGATCGTGATCAAATGCGGTCCCTCAACATTTCAGTAAGTTTAATGATTGTAATTGCAATGTATTGTCTATGAAACCATTTGCACAACAAGCTGCTACCACATTGCACTTCTATCACCTCATTATATTGCACTACTGTACATTGGTTGATTTTTATTGTATTTTATTTTATTTTTTCTGTATTTTGATCTTAGGCTGCAAGGTGGGGCAGTTGGTAGCACTGTTGCCTCGCAGCAAGAAGGTCACCGGTTCGCATCCCAGTGAGGACACCCAGGATCTTTCTACGTGGAGTTTGCATGTTCTCCCCGTGCAGCGTGGGTTCTCTC
>NW_007577805.1:552790-569571 GCF_000690725.1 Stegastes partitus | reverse complement strand
ATTTTCAACAGGTTTGCTCCTAAAGTGTGAAAGCTAACACTCCTAACGTGGAAGGCTCTGACTCCAAACAGAGAGACGGCTTCCACTATAAGCTGCAACTTCAGCCTTCAAACTTGCTCCACTGCAAACCAATTGGCGATGTGGCATCTTGCTTCATCCATCTCTGAATATAAACTAGGGCCTGTCAGCACATTAATGCATAATTGTATGCTGTGTTTGTATAATTATTCTACAAGAAAAGTCTGCTTCCAAACTGGATCTATGCCAGACTGCCTATGACAGGCGGCAGCCTCCATCCCTCAGCTGCAAACACACACATTGATCAGTGTCTTATTTACACCAGCTATACATTTTATCTGTCCATGTGTAGCGGTGTCTTATTGCTGATAAACATTTGGTCAAAATAACGCAATCTTTCAAAATCAGATTCTTCAAAGAGTAGCTAAATGATGCCTAAACTAAATTTCCACACAGCTTCCATCTTTTCGATACAGTCTGTCACAGGTTGAGCAGGTTGAAAAACGAAACCACGCTGTGAAATTTAGGTCAATGGTGCTTGGTGCTTCTTACCATGTTGGGCCGGTTGTAGATGAGGACTTTGGAGGGCTTGTGAGAGCTCAGCTCCAAGGCCTTCTTCACCAGAGGGATGTACTCGACTCTTCTGCCTGGCTCGATGCCAAATGAGGCTGTAACTATCAGCTTGGGCTGAAGAACACACATCACTGCAGAATTGGACTGTGTCAAAACATCACCGGCTTACAGCATCAAGATCATTTTCTTCAGCTACGAAAACAAGACCTGAGTGCTCATCGGCGCTTAAAAATGTTTTTGCTTTGCTGCATTTTAACCAGGATATTAGCGGTACGAGTCTGCCGCCTCCAGCAGCATACCAGAGTGGAGTCAAATGCGGTTCACGTAAGCCTTATTAACGTGCATGTGATGCCAAAATAAACCCATGGCTTGCAACACACCTGTCTCCATAACATTTCCAGTAATCTTTAAGACTTAGAGGTTTAATGTACATTGACCAAAACTACAAAGTCGATGACATACAACTAGCACACGGTCTGCCATGTGTTAAATTACTGCTAATCTTTCTACTGTTGCTGCTTCACATTAAAGCTTTTCCACTGGCATTATAGTGCATCACATTGTTTGCAGTGATGCTGAGCAAAGATTCTTCACTCTGCTGCTTTATGCAGAACAGCAACAAAAGGGGTTGATTTCTGTGACAACGTTGTGTTTGTTCATCATTAATTGTCCCCCAAAGTGTACATCAACAATTACAGATGCTACACTTGATTAAGCCGCTTGGCAATGCTTAATAATACTGTGTTTTCTCTCATTTGTATTTGTCACTAAACAGGGATCATTATCTTCAGAAACAACTGCTGTCAAAATGCCGGGTTGGTCCATTAGTTCTTCCACTGCCACGTTAATAAAAAAGAAAAAGCCTCCACGCGAACGGCGCTGACATCATTCTCGAGTGTATGCAAGTGGTTGCAAAATCAAAAGGCAAGTCAAGTGCTTTCCATTGTGAATAATTCATGTTACGCTTAATGAAACAAAAAAAGCCTCAGGTACATTTGGCTTTCAGTGGCTCAGATATCTCACAGGATGTATGATAACAGCACATAAAAATTGGAATTGTAATATTATTAGCTGCAACCATATCCTCAGTCTGGAAAGCCAAGGAGAGGCTGATGACCAATGAGTGGCTGACTTAGCAAAGCATCACGGAGTCCTGCTGTCATGACTCCAGTAAATAAAAAATTCAATATCAACCACAAGGTGAATAGCAGTGATTGCTAACCTTGGCGTGATCGATGCGGACGGAGAGCTCTTTGGAGGCGAAGCCCCCGAAGATGAGGCTGTGCGGGGCACCGATTCGAGCGCAGGCCAGCATGGTGAACATGGCCTGGGGCACCATGGGCATGTAGATGACTACGAGATCGCCCTTCTTCACCCCGTTCTTCACCAAGACGCCTGCTAACCTGGACACCTGGTTCGAGACACAGAGGAGACAGAGTGCTGAATAATCACATAGATTTTGGTGAAGGTAATGTCTGCAGAAATCCATTTGAGATAAGAGCTCATGACTTAAAATAAACCACTGATGATACTGAGAGGCTGACATTTCCATACACACTGTGCATGATTTTTGTATTACTAATGTGAAGGGGAGAAAAAAAAAGGTGGATTTATCCAAAGTCCATTTCTGATTGCCTTCAACTGAAAAAAAAAAAACAACTGACAAATCCAACTTGAAATTCTGTTTGAAAATTAAATTGAATGCCTTTTAGCTTTGTGGGGAAAAAGAAAAAAAAAGCTGTGGCTATACTTTGGTCCATTTAGAAAACTTTTTGATTATAGTGCACGCCACTGAATCTGTCCAAATGTCATGTTTTTCTTTCATTCTGTGCTTTTGTTTTTCTGTCCTCCACACTAATGTGGGCTCAATCCAGTTGCCATGGCGGAAAAACCTAACCAACTGTCTCAGCCGAGCGATGGAAAATGTATTTACTGTCATGGCAACTCTGACAGATTCTACTTTAGGAGCTCAAACCCCAAGCAGAGTTTGCCTGCATGCCTCACAATCGATTTGTTTTTGTTTTTTTTTTAACCACACATCTCAGACCAGCCCAGACCAGGCTTTATGTGATGAAATTCCATATCGGTGCAGCTCTTTGTGCCGTTCTGTTCCGTCCTCTGATTCTAACAACACCGCACTATTTACCTGGTTCTGAAGTTCCCTGAAAGTGATGACCTGCTTAGTTCCAGTCACCGGGCTGTCGTATATGATGGCAGGCTGCTCTCCGCGGCCGCTTTCTACGTGTCGATCCACGGTGTTGTAGCACATGTTCAACTTTCCTCCAACAAACCTGAAAAAAAAGGCACATGTTCAACCAAATATACTGTGCAAACAAGCTGAAGGTTTCTAAATACAGAATTAAAATATATTTTAGAGGAAGAAAAACATCCCCCATGCCAACATCTCTACCAATCAAAACATACAGCTCTTAAGTGTCTATTATTTAGCTTCAAAATCAAGCATAACTTAATGAAATCGTCCCAGGTGAAAACATATGCAGATGTCTTTGCCGATAGCACACAGCAAATCAATGCTCCTGATCAGGCAACAGTTTCAACCGCTACTGGTTGCCGTGCATATGGATAAAGAGCAGCGTGCAGGTTGAGCAGATGGCGTCTGGGATCTGCTGTTTTGGAAGCCAGAGAGAGGCAGGGTGGCCGTGTCCTTCATGTTAACTGCACCGCGTTCAGACAGCTTTTTCATACCACACTAGATTGCATAAGTGACAACCCCACCCACCAGCCGGAATAAACAAACAAACTAAAAAAAAAAGGAATAATTTACACTTGGCTCTCGGTGCGGGAGGGTGTGAGGATGTATGTGGGCTGGTATGCATTTTAATAATGTTTAGTTTTCCTTCAGGCAAGTGCCAACATGCTGTTTGGTTTTACTGGTAGTTCAGAAGAGTTTGAAGTGCAGCCTGAGAAAACTTCCCCTTTGTTTGGTTTTCCTCTCTGGTGCTCAGGAAAAGTTCGAAAATATCTTTCGCACAGGATGTAAAGAAGAAAAAAAAAAAAGGGTCTGGATTTTACACACTATTTGATAAATTATACAGAAGTGGAAATGTGCAGAAACATTTCAGTCCATGTTGGACTTTCCTCAGTGCAGAATGAGAACGGTGAGTCACTCTGTATGCAGGTTTCTCTACAGGTGCAACTTGTCACTGATCCAGGATTTGATAAGAGCCGCATGAAGCCAGAGACCAGCTGGTCAGGTCACAGCGAACACAGAGCAACACATCCCATAGCAACAACATATTCACATACACTAAGTTATATATATAGACGTACAGATACCAGCTGCTACACTGGTTACAGTACAGAACAGATATGAGGACGTTTCTATTATTTTAATTGACATCAGGGGCCTGTTACACCAAACGAGTTTCCCAAATACGCCAGGTTCATTTCAGTTATCTGACTAGTATCAGTATAAAGATGACAGAACTCTTTTTTTTCCCAGCTACAACATTTATAAAACACTTGATTTGGCTTTTATGTATTCATATTAATGAGAATGTGAATAATAAAAACACAGATGAAAAGTAGCCGCTGCCGCCTGCTGTGCATCGAGAGAGAACGCTTAATAAAAAGATAATTTATTTGATCATATTGCAGCACCGCGCTTTGATTGTGGTGGCAAGAATAGAAATGCACACTGGTGTCTTTATTAAAGTGAATCAGTGATGAATCGCCCTCATGCATGAAACACGTATCCAATAACAATTTGCGAATGATCCGTGATGATGAAGATACAGAAAGAGAGAGACGTGTGCCAAAATAGTACGTCAATATTATTCTATTTTTTTAATCACAAATCATGTTTCCATGGGAGTTTGTCTTTCTTAGAGGAGCCAATCACTCTATGATTCCCTAGTAGGTTACACAATTGAGTATTTTATTATATTTTAACTTAGCTGAGGAATATTTTGCACGTCTTTCCATCTGGTTTGGTTAATAGCAACTGTATTACCTTTACTGGTTATTTAAAGTCTTTGGTATCACTGCTGTTTGTGTTGGTGGATCCATTTGATCCATATTTGACCTCTCAGGATGCTTAGGAGTAGTTCACACAGTTATATCGACTACTTGGATCTGTATTGAATCAGCCTGATTGCTAGCCCTTCAGCTGACCTTTGACCCTGATTGATTTATTAGGTTCATTAAAGTCTGGTGTTGGACTTTCTAAGCGTGCTGCATCGAACAGAGCTCTTGTTTCATTCACGAAACTGTAAAGTCATGGTTGAGCAAAGTTTTAGCGATGCTCACAAGACACTGGTGCTGCTAGCTGATGGATTAGCTAGCGTTAGCCGATGATTAATGTGTTCAGTAGTAAATGCAAGACAAATGTTTAAGAATTGGCAGGTCATTGGCCATTGCACTTAAGTTTTAAATAAAGAAAAATGTCCTTAATAATAAACCGGTGAAGTTTCACAGAACTTTAGCTAAACTTTGAACTCTCCAAGTCGAATAAAAACGGCATCTAGAAGTCACACAATGGTATGATGATGGATTATTGTTTGGGGTCACTTCCAAAATGTGTTTTGTTTTATTATCAAGGTCACTAGGAAGGTTAATTCTATAATTTTTTTTATTATTTATGACTTCATGTGACAGTTAAAATGTGCTTGTTTTCTTTTACCCAACCACAAAAATGACAAATATGACAGAAAATCTGTTGATGAGATGTTTTTGCTTTGTATTTTTCATTTTCAGTCAAACTAATCTGAGAATATAATACCTGAGTTTAAGTTTGTTGTTTTCTTACAGGATGACATATAATCTACGGTTCTTTGTATTTAATCTAATCAGATAGTGTTGTCTTGGACAGGAAGTGTGATTAGCCTCCACAGGTCTGACAGGTCAAGTTCATTCACTGAAGTTCATGCAACTCCGGTGTCCGAGTGCACGTGAAAGCGGCATTAGACTGCTGTAATGATTACGCATAGCGGCAGCCAACTGTAAAACAAGTCCATAAACATCACAGAGAGTACAAAGGACACAGTTGGTGCCTTTACATGACAGAGGTGTTCACATAAACCTCAAAGTGTTAACAGGAGCTGGAGTTTGAAGCTTCCAGCTGTTTGTAGGAGTCTTTCCTCTGAGTTTATTAAACACCTGCAGCATCAGGCAGTGTTGGAATGTATTATTCTGTGAGGGCACTGCTACCTTAGCGTTGACATTGACACCATTTAATGTGCATTAATGCATCAGTTGTGCTGATCTGAAGAAAGGGAAAGAAGGACTCTAGGGTCAGCCCCAGGCCCTGAAGGACTGAACACATGAAGGTTACGCCAGGTCACCTAGAAGGAACACACACACCAAACTTTGATACAAGAACATAGCGTGCTTCTACTCTGGTAAAGATGTTAAACAAAACTAACCATAGTGGCACATAGCGTACCTCTGCTTTTTTGGGGCTGTTTGCACTGATAAACATCACATCCTCCCTATAAAGTAGTGACAGTGACAGCCAGAGAGCAGGAAATACTAGTAGGAGGGTTTTCTATACAGGGTACCGATGCTGCGGATTGGATGAATCGTGCACCAAGAGATATGGACATATCTGTGCACCAATGAAAGGAGAGCTGAGTCTAAAACCATGGTTTCTTCCCACCTATGTAGCCATTCACATTGCACTATTTGAATTAAATGCCCACTAGCCAATCACATTGCACTTTACTGAATTAAGTGTTTGTGTTTTCATGAAACTCCATCCACTGCTGGGGAAGTTAGTTACAGATTAACAGCTTGCTGCCTGTGATTTTCTGAACCAGTGCTGGGTCCTTGATCAAATATAATTATCGCATTGCAGAATAAACAGCGTCGAATGAGAGAAGTTGTTTGTCTTCTATCTCAAAAAATGAACACGCCTCAACAACAGCAACAGGATCCACGTTAGCAAGACTAAAGCGAAAGAGGTGCATGCACTGTTGTCACATATAGTTTAAAAAGCTTCACTTAACTTGTTCTAAATCGCAGCTACTTGAACATTAAAGTCTCATCTGTTTAGAAAAGATATTTTTCTGTCATATGAAGTGAGTTTATTAGGGAGATTTTTCCATTTCACTGCAGGGTATTTGCAGCACTGACATTATTGTGTGCTATGGATTAACAAAGGTTATCTTGCTAAATATGGCAACAGGTAGTCGAGCATCAGTGAAAGCATTTTTTATTGTACCATAAATGATTGGAGTTAGATCATCGGTCGGCAACCTGCAGCTCCGGAGCTGCACGTGTCTCTTTCATCCCTCTGCTGCGGCTGTTTGTGGCTTTGGAAAATAAATAATGAGTATTCAATTTTTTTTTTTTTCCTTTTGTTTTAGTTCATTAGTTTTTAAAATGCAATTCTAAATTTGAAGATTATGGTGATCTTGTAACAATAAAATAAAACGTGTTTAATTTATTGTCGCTCAAAATATGCGTCACAACGGCCGATGTGTGACACCCGCCAGCAGGCGCAGTGTTGCCAACTTGGTGAGTTTCTCACTAAATCTGGTGACTTTCCAAATCCTCTTGGCGACTTTTTTTTCTCTCAAAAGCGACTAGCAACAAATCTAGCGACTCTTTCTGGTGTTTTGGAGACTTTTCAGGTGTTTTGGAGACTCTGACGTGAAATTGTTCTGCCGTTACCGTCCTCAGCGAGCAGCGGTGCCGCCGTGAGCTCCTCCCGTCCCAAAGCGCTCACAGGCGGTCAGGAGTCTGGTCAGCAGTCCCAGCTGCAGTCAGCAGGACAACCAGATGTCATTTTTACTTTACTGCAGGTGGATAACTTAAGTTTGGCCTTTAATTTCATATATATGAGGAGGATTCAAATAGGCATTGAGTATTTTATTTGAAAGTGACCTTCAACCTAGCGTTTTTTTGGGGGGGGGGTTTGGAGTTCAAAATGTTTTTGTTGCAGAAACAAAATGTTGTTTTCTCTGTAGCAGTTCATTGATTTCATAAATGCAACACACTATAGTTTTTTATACATAGCACAAATGTAAAAAACAATAAATGAAGTGTTATCGTCTTTTTAGATGTCCAAAGGGTTTTGTGGCTCCCAGTGTTTTTTTCTTTTTCCATGGGAAACTGGTCCAAATGGCTCTTTGAGTGTTGAAGGTTGCTGAGCCCTGAGTTAGCTAAATGCACACGGACAGAATTTTTAATACGGAAGTTATGAAAAACTAGTTTTGCCTTTTGGTAAAAATCTTCATGTCCTCTCCTGAGCTGTTCTGAATGGTGGTTTATCCAAATAACCAAAATGAAACTGTACTTCTGTATCAGTAAATGACTTCTCAAACAGTTTTTGATCAGCTTTTATACCACAACAGCATGACAGCATTGGGGCAACTGTGGCTCAGGCGGTAGAGCGAGTCGGTCAATAATCAGAAGGTCGACAGTTTGATTCTGCCCCGTAACCTGCGTCCTTGGGCAAGACACTTCACCCACCTTGCCAGGTGTGAATGCGTATGAATCGATTGTTTGAGATGGTGGTCAGAGGGGTAGAATGGCAGCGAAGCCTCTGTCAGTCTGCCCCAGGACCCACCACTGGCATGAATGTGTGTGAATGAATTGACAGTGTAAAGTGTCTTTGAGTGCCGAGAAAAGCTCTATATATTATAAAATAATTTCTGAAATGCAGTTTTGGTGTTGGTGGCCCACCCCAAGAGGTTCAGTGGCACCCTTGTAAAAACTCTGTAGATGCGCCCCTGCAGACACTCAGCGCCACGCCAGAGGAGACTTTCACTTATTTCGGTCCAGCGAAAGTTGTTTACATGTCATGTTTTTGGCGCAAACCTCTTGTTTTGCAACTCTGTCACCTACCAGTTTGGGAACACCGGATCCTCAACGTGCAAAGTTTGCCTCCACGGTTCAAACCAGTCTATGTTGCGTCCCATCTCCCCCCAGAACTCCTCGGGCTTGTCCCTCGCTGAGGCGAAGGCTCGGCCGTACGCAGAGTCGGAGCCATAGTTCCTGCAGCTCTGCGCCTCGAAACGCGTCGTCAAACTTGCAGATGCGTTCCGTCCTGCTGCTCCACGTTGTTGTGCCGCCGTGCACAGCTTCCTCACCAGCTTGCGTGGCACCGGAGCGCATTGGTTCAGGCGCACCAGGTGTCTTATTTGGAAGTGCATTGTAGTTGCTTTAAATAAAAAAAAATAGGATGCACGGTGTTTTTCTGCAGGTTTGGGGCCCTAAGTCCAGTTTGCAACACCCGGCGACGTCATGTGGGGCCACTGAAAGGGAGGGAAGCTGTCAGCAAGAAATCTTGACAAAGCCCTGAAGGAATGCGAACTCTGAACTGGATGGAGTTGGTGCAGGAGGAGCCACGTTATTGCGCAACACAAAGGCTGCACCACAGTAAAGGTAATGAAGAGTGGAAGCATTTCAAACTACTGCAACCAACTGGAAATCAAAATCATTTTCATCCTGCAAAATGTTTTTTATCGACTGTCACAGATTTGTATCTACTTGCACCATTACATTTTTTCCTCTCCTTGGGGCAGTATCAATATCTCTCTAATTAAAAAAAATGCAAATCCGTCCTTAAACTGATCAGCTTTTTAGTAGCTGCTTTGGGGTATTTATTAAAAATAACAGCTTCCCTCCCCTGGTTAAGCTGAGTCACTTTATCTGCTCTCATCTCCATAACAGCAGCTTGTGCAATCCTGTCACAGCAGCAGCAGCTCTCCGTCCCCTCCAGTTAAGCGTGCATCTCTTTCGTCACTGCCATCATCCAGGCTGCTGGTGAAATACCCATAATCCAGCTGACCCTCCTGCCCATGACCCCAGCAGAGGGTGCCCCCTGGTTGAGTAACTCATCCATCTGATATTTGAGGTCATCTGTTTCTATTTATACATGCACAACAGCAGTTTCCATCCGACAGCATCGCAGCGTGCACTTTCCAGGGTTGTGTTGTCGGCGTGTTACTCGTTAGTGTGGTTTGCTTGGAAAATAAAAAAAACTAAAAATCAAACGCGATATACAAAATAGATCAGTGGTAAACATGACTTGCTGCACATTTTGAATTATTGAGGGATGCCTCCTTAATCCCATCACCTGCCAGTCTATCCTTTCCTGACATGATGAAACCGCTTTTTTTTCCAATCTAATATTGATTCAGATTTCATCACGTTGCAACAGAGCATGTAAGTTACAATCTATATTCATGTTTATCAACCTCCTGACAGCCTCCCCTCTGCTCTCTTTGCAATTTGTTCGACCAAAAGGTCTCACTGATTCATCGCTCCCCCCAGACATTGCCATCTTTTTCTTCTTTTTCTTTCTTACAACAGTGCAGATCGGCAGAATATGTATCATTCTTATAGTTTCTGCTATCAGACGTGAGCCGAGCGCTAACTAATAGCCGCTTGCACAGGCTAATCAGACCTAAATTGGAGACAAAGATGGCTTATTATTGCCCCTCCAGCTTGCCTTCTTCTCTGATGCGATGAATGTTTTGAAGCAGTCGACCGGCCTTCGGAAACAGTTAGAGGCGATTCCCCAAGTTTGTCTATGAATGATTCATCTCAAGGCTTTTTCTTTCCTTAATATGGATTTATCATCAAATTAGTTTGAAGATAACGATTCCTGCTTAGATGCAACAGTTGTCAGAAAAGCTGATTTAGTAAAAAGGTGATACGGCTGAATGGATTTGCTTTAAGGAACTGCTCCTATTATTTTTTTTACTAAAATTAGACAGGATTAAATCGCTGTAAGCTACAGCGGATGCATCAACATGAGCCCCTGTGGAAAGTTATTTTTATGCCATCTGCCATCGCCGTTTAAGTCGGATGCCTGAAGGGGGCGTCAGCAGCCCTAATGTGTGCAAGAAAGTTTTGTCATAGAAGTTTAAATCCCACAGCAAAAAAAGCAATGACAATCAATGCGTCAGGCATCCTTGAGCAGAGCATTTGCTTAAGGGCATCTTAAGTTTACCTAATAAAAGTCTGTAAAAGTGAACGTTTACACCGCGGTGCCACCTCTCTTCCTGTATCAGAAATTGCACAGCTGTTACATCAACTTGTCTTGTTAACAAATAAATACCATTTTTTAAGATGCCTACCTCCCACATTTTTCCATGATGAAGTACTTTTATTATCTGTCAGCGGCTGCCTGATGTGGATTTGACGTAAATAAAGGGCGCTGCAGCGGAAGAGCAGCCTGTCGTCTCATGTGGGGGAAAAGCTTAACACAAACTGTTATGTAAATGCATTATTTTTGATTTTTCTTTTCCCTTCAGGAGGAGCTCTTCAGCATTTTTTTCCTCCCACTTTGACATGCTAGATAGATCATAATCAGCGCACAGGGATTCAGCAAAACTCGTTGGAAGTTCCTTTTAAACAAGCACAAGATGAGCGGCTTTTTTAAGTGGACATGAGACACATTTATTCATTTAGTGAAGCGATACTTTCTATGTTCTTGCAATCCTACAATACTGATCAGAGGAGTCCAAATTTATGAAAGAAATACTGTGTCCTGCATGTAACAGCACAAAATCACAATTTTGTGTATGTTTTCCGAACTGGTTGAACAAACACAATGCAGCATTTGATTGTGTGAGCTTCAGAGGTGCTGCTAGGTGGATTCTGTAGGTGGATTTTGTTGGCTTCAGACAGAAAAAAAGGTGAATTCAGGCAAAGTTAACTGGTTCTAGTATCATATGCATCAACAGAAAAGCAAGTGGTGCCAATCTTCACATCCAACTTTTAGCAAAAGGAAAGGAAAGGGGCAGTAATATTATTTTTCGCCCGTACCTGTTGAATTCATTATAAGGTCTGATGGGAATTCAGCCGACACACACAGAGCTTTAATATTGACTGATTCAATCTGACCGGCAAACATACATAGTACAGTTGTCTATATTTGCCCTGTCTACACGGCCTCTCTCGCATCTTCTGTGGGAATAGAAGCCTTTCATAAATCAATTCGCTCGCAGCTGAGGGGCTTTAAGAGCACTGCAGCATAATCCCACCTCTTTAAAAAAAAAAAAAAACTGTATTCCAGCCCATAAGGATGCAAGCCTGTAATCTCGCCGTGCCCTCTTTCTGCATGCTCTCTAAGCCCTCGCCCTCTCTATCCGTCCCTCCAGCCCACCACTAGTTTGCATCTGCATGCAGCTGGGCGGGACCGTGGGCGGCTGGAATTCACCAGCACATATGGACGACGTGATTACAAGTGTGTGGGTTTAGTAACGGCTTCAATCGAGAGAAAAAAAGAAAAAAAAAAACCAGAACAGATGCTGGTGACAGGATATTCCCTGAAACACTTAAAAATGATGAAAATTGAAATCAGCAGAGGCACGTTGATTTTTCCCTCTTTTTTTATTTTTTTAAATTTTATTCTCACTTTGGAACAGTCTGTCTGAAGTGAAGCAAGGTTAGAAGAAAAGGTAATTGCCTCCCGGATGGATACAGGAAAGACAATATAATGAGATTTAAATAATTTCAGCGTTTGTATGATTTTTCTGGATTTCGTTCTGTATGCACATAGAAGCGCTGGTCCTCGCCTCAGGTGTGTGTTCATGTTTACAGCTTGTATTTGTTGATGGTGAAGTCACGGTTTGTGAGCCATGTGACGCGTCATGCTGCCCCAGCTTTACCCCCCAACCAGGGATCTTCTTTTTTTTTTTTGGTTGTTGAACACAGCCTCTGTCCGCCGTAATGACTGTATGAGGTATGCACAGCAGCAGGCACCATTAGGCAGCAGATCTACAGTAAATGAAGAGAGTCGGTGGTTTGGCTCTGTTCTGTGGTAGCACATAAACATGAGGATTAATCCTTAAGCCCTTAAACTTGGGTTCACTACCATCATTCAGCTCTTATCGGGCTGCCTGCAGTGCGTGTAGCCAAGAGAGGAGATAACAGTCGGGCATGGCTCAGCGATTCACAATAAACCTTAATGGCAAACGTGGTTGCAATCAACTGATCTCTGGAGTGCAATGGGTGAATGGATTATACATGGCTAAGCGTTCACGTGTGCGGGCAGAACAAACTCACATGTGCACATCGTAGCGGGATTCAGCATGCAAAGAGCCACAGAGCCACCGGTTGACTGCATAATACACTGAAGCTATCAAATATGTCATAGGGGCTAGTGAAAGTGAATGATTGATGACTGCCATTTTTTATTTAGACAGGCATATATTATTACCCGTCAACCTTTTGTAACCTGCCCAGATGATTTACAGTGTATGGCCGCTAGTATGTGGACTATGTGTGCTTTTGGTCTGGTGCTGGTTTCGTATGGATTAGACTTGGATATTTGGTTCTAAATAAAAGAATTGCATCACATCAGTGCTACTACAGCAGTCAATATTGTACACATGTCAGCCTAAATGATGCATTCAGTTGAAACCAGAAGTTTACATGCACTGTATAAAAAGACACACAACCTTTTTCCCTCGCTAACTGACATTAAATCAGACTAAACTTTTTCTGCTTTAGGTCAGTTAGGATTACCAAAATCATTTCTATTTGCTAAATGCCAGAGAAATGAGAGAGATAATTTTTTAGAGATTTTTTTTATTCTTTAAAGTCAGAAGTTTACATCCATCTCCTCAGTAATTGGTAGCGTTGTCTTTAAACGTTCTGACTTGGGTCAAATGTTTTGGGTTTCCTTCCACAAGCTTCTCACAATAGTTTGATGAATTCTGGCCCATTCCTCCTACAGAACTGGTGGAACTGAGTCAGGTTTGTTGGTCTCCTTGCTCGCACGCCTTTTCAGCTCTGACCACTAATTTTCTCCAGGATTGAGATCAGGGCTTTGTGATGACCACCCCAAAACATTGACTTTGTTGTCCTGAAGCCTCTTTGTAACTAATCTGGTGGTATTCTTTGTGTCATTGTCCATTTGGAAGACCCATTTGTGCCCAAGCTTCAACTTCCTGGCTGATGTCTTGAGATGATGCCATCTATTTTGTGAAGTGCACCAGTCCCTCCTGCAGCAAAATGAGACTGCCACCCCCATGGTTCACAGTTAGGATGGTGTTCTCAAGCTTATAAGCTTCTCCCTTTTCCTCCAAATGTAACGATGGTCATTAAGACCAAACAGTTCCATTTTAGTTTCATCAGATCACAGGACATGTCTCCAAAAATGAAGGTCTTTGTCTCTGTGTGCATTTGCAAACTGTAATCTGGCTTTTTTATGTTTCCTCTGGAGTAATGTCTTCTTCCTCTCAGAGTGTTAATGACGTACCCAGGTACCCACCCATTCGTCACTTGTGTTCACAGTGTTATCATAAGCAACAAATGCCATACTGAAGTCGTTCATCACCGACCTGAGCAGCTTCTCCAAGTCATTTATCTAGGTGATGGCACTGTCACCCTGGAGGATGAATTCTTGGTAAAGAAAATTAAGAGCATGTTCGTGGTCTGATGCACCTTCTCTGATCTTGGAGACTGAGGGCTCTTTCACGATGGAAATTAATGTTTCTTCTCTTGGTGGTAGCCGCAGACCCACCTCTCCTAACCAGTGATGATCCTCAACAAGAAATTCAGCTCTCTGTTCCAGATTCATTTAGTTTGAGATCACAAATGTTCACATGCCAGTGATCACAAAAATGAGGCGAACACAGATCTCGCTCTTGATTGTGTCACTCACAAAAGTTTCTGCTCATACCTGCTGCATTTTGGTCGCACCTTGTATATGGTTCGGAGTCAGAAAATGAGTCGAAATAAGGTCAGAATACTCACTTGGATAACACTTGTTCACACTGTGTAGAGGTTGATAAAAAGGTTCAACCTATAATCTGAAATTATAGAGGACTTCCCTCAGCCTGCCTCATTTGCTGGAGAGGCTGATAATAACACCAGCACCTCCCATCGTTCAGAAATTAAGATGACACCAAACAAACCAAATGAACGTGCAGAACATTTTCTTTTGTCATTTTCACCTTCTGCCTCGCTGAGTCATTCGAGCCTCATTATCTTCACAGTGTTAGTACAGCCAATGATTGTTTTCTGTTCGTCTGTTGCAGATATTTCACACGAATTGCCTGAAATAAAGGGATTCTTACTTTACCAGTTGGAAATAAAGCAGAAAATGTTGTCTTCAGAGTCTGAGGAGAACAAAGACGACTCTTTTTTCCGGTTTGCCTCTCCCATGAGGAACATTATCTATATCGAAACCTACTGACGACATTAGGCAGCCTAGTTTATCCGCTCAAAAACAGATTTAATAAGTGGGAACCCCATGTTATTGTCACCAGCGCAGTAGCCAACCAAATGAATCTTCCCTTCTCTGAGTTTTGTCACTGAGTAACAGCCAGAAAAGGTGTTTTTGTGGAACATTGTGATGTCAAAGTGGTCCAGACTTTTAACCTTTTGGATATAAAATGTCATCACTTCATCATTATATCTTAAGTGTGTCATAATTACCTCATGAACTCTTGAGTTATTGTCAGAAAGATGTTTTGTGGAGTCGAAATCTAATCAGTTATTTTTCGAACTCAGGATTGTGATCAAATAACTAACAGCGATGTGATACCCGCTGCATTAATTTTTCTCTTTGTCTCGTGACATTCTTCATTGAGGTCAAGGGAAAGTGTTTCAGAAGAGACACCGGATACAGCGTTGTTGAATATTCAACCGCAACCAAAGTGGACGGTTGTGCTAAGTTTAAAGAAATCCCCCCCGAGACATAAAGCAAACATCATGTTCTCAAGACTGGGACAGAAGGACGACCCAAACTGTGGTGCTTTTGGTAGGATATCGACATCCGATCTAACAAAACGTGTTTCACAAAGTGTCTCGCTGAAAAGCCTGCAGTGAAACTTTTTTCAGACTAACGAGCACAGCTGACCGAGCTCCCTGTGCCAACTTGCATTAGATTATTCTTTGAGTTCAGTGTGTCAGAGCGACATGTCCGCTTTGAAGACCTCTTAAATAAGACATTTTTGCGCCCGAACATTCTTGATAAGTTCAGCACGACTGTCTCAAAGTTTCAAATAACTGCCTGAAAAATTTAGTCAGTCATGATGTGAGCTCTCAGGGGAAACACTGAAAACCTTTCTGAAGAGTTCTCTAAAACTGTGGTCAGTGAGTTTAATCCTGAGTCATTTGATTCATGGTCGAGGTCTGCTGTCCGGAAGAAAAAGTAAGACTTCTGAGATTGTGGGTACAATCTTTGGTTTCTCTCTTTTTGAAGTCCAGTATTGTAAAGAAATACAGAAAACTCCGACAGAAACATTCCACGGAAGAAGACACAGGTGCTTACAGAGTATGTTGCCTGCTTTTACGTTTTGAGGCTTTGGGTTTGAGTCTCAGCATGCCGTCCTGAGCAAAGACTACAAAGCTCTCAGAAAGGAAGCTCACAGCATCTTTGCCTGTAGCTTAAGGTGTAAGAAACCTTACACGATGTTTTCAGGTTGTGGGTTCAATCCCCAGGCAAACCAATGAAGCCCAACACCCAAAAGTAAAGACTAAAAACCGCCCCACAAGCAGTTCAAACATGTGACTCCGTAGATCAGGCTGATAGAGGTGTGCTTGCAGTTGTGGGTGTCAATGTGTGGGACTTTTGAAGTCGAACACCTCAAGTAAACACTGATAAGCATCAATACAGGAGTTCAGCTGTGTGGCCCAGTGGATCAGGCTGATAAGGAAGTGTTGAACTTGTGGGTTTGATTCATATGAGAGTCTGGATCTTCTGAAGCCCAACAAAGTGGAAATGGGAAACCAAACTGAGAGAAGCTTAAAGTTAAAGGGACTTGGTGGCACTGTGGGGTAATCTGCAACCATCGATGGCTAAATCTGGTGGAGGGCCTGGTTCAAATCCTGCCTGTTGCCAGTATGTGAAGGGTCCAAATGCACTACATTAGGGAAGCCCAGTGTTCCTGTCCACATAGAGGAGTCCCCAAATAGATAGTTTTCCCAGTTTTCATGGAAGAACTCGCGTAGAGCTCTGACCGTCACCCTGCCCAACACCTGTCGGATAAACCGAGTAAATCTTTCGTGGCTGAATGAGAGTAAATCCTTACAGTTAGGTTTCAAAATCCTTTGGAAAGCCTATCCTCCAGAGAGAAAGCTGTTACAGCAGCAGCAGATTACCGAGCATGGTTTCGAAACAAGACGTTCAGGGGTCACATGCGGGGTCACTGCTCAGGTGTCTACCTTCTTTGTTTAGCTGTCCACTGTTGTGGAGATTTTTTTCTGACTGAATGATTCTAAATTTTTCTTACACACTTGAGAAGAGGGAAACGAGCCGAGTC
>NW_007577805.1:519119-551489 GCF_000690725.1 Stegastes partitus | reverse complement strand
CTTTTATTCTCTCTTATTGAGCTGTTTTTTGTTTGTTTGTTTGTTGTCATCTTATTTATATATTCTCTGATATAGTTGCTGACATCTCAAGTTAAAGGTTACTCGATCTAATGCAAAGTATGAGAAATAATTGTATTTATTTTATTTATTTATGTCTATTATTTTTCTTCTTTTTTTGGCATTCCAAATTATTATAATATCAACAAAAATCTTGCATAAAGTGACACATCTTTCACTTTTATGGTGACTGCTTTGGCCATATTGTTCCATTTCCTTCCCAAACAGCGCCAGGTGAAGAGACATGATGAGAATGGAGGTAGATTAATGCTCTGCCAACCACTCCCAGACTCTCTCCCTTCTCTCTCTCTCTCTCTCTCTCTCTCTCTCTCTCTCTCTCTGTGATGCTGCAGCTCCTGTAGTCTCTTCAGTCTCCAGTAAACAGCAGTCATGGCGACAGTGGTCCAACCGCTCACACTGGATCGAGGTAAGGCGCACGGCGCTTCGAAATTTCTGCTTGTCATCAGCGCGATCTTTTATTTCTCTCCCTCTCTTTCTCACCCTCTTTTTTTTTCTTTCATTTTTTATTTTTTTAAATCAAACTTCGACAAAGGATCTGGCAACCCGGATTAGATCCAGGTGTTTTCGGATTTCCTCTACATATTGTGTGTCTCGTTATTCCGAGGCAATGTGAGCTCTTCTGTGCGCGTAGATTTTTTTTTTTTCCTTCTCGCAGATCGGAGCGCTTGTTCCCTCCATCAAACTACTGTTCCGGATCTTTGTGGGGCAAATGCATGTGAGGGATAAATCCACGGCTTGCGATGCGTTTACTATCGTGCGTATTATATAACCTCCTCGATGATCTTTTTTTTTTTTTTTTTTTTTGACGCGTAAACAGAAACTCTTTTTTTTTTTTGTCAGGCAACTTTGTGTTTGTGCAACTGAATCCCTGCAAATCTCAAAAGGGGTGTTATGGATGTAGTTGTTGCCTCTTTTTTTTTTTTTAATTGTACTTGTTGGAAGCTCAAAACTGCAATTAATGATGCATTGTGATGGCCAGGATGATGCATCTGTGGTTGTGTTTACTAAGAGCTGACCATGTGACTTTAACACATATTTGTCCCCAGACCCCCACCCGACCTCATGCATATGGTAGTAATGGCCTCTAGGGTGACATTCTGCATAATTGCCATTTGTTCTGACTCCCTTATTAGAGAAAATAGCTGCGATCCTCCAGTAAATACTCCAGAAATGCTCAACACTGTGTTAGTAGTCGCACTGGGAGGTTTGAAGAAGTACAAAATGTCCTATATACACACACACAGGAGAAGCAGACATTCACTTTAATTCCCTACTTTCTTGTTAAAAGAGTCTATTTTTAGGTCCCGGTCATATATTCAGACCAAATGCTTGTAATGTAACCCGGCACAAGCCTCGCATAGGAAACGGATGCTGTCAAATATAGGGAAAGGAGACACCTTAGATATTTCCTGTGTGCCAAGTAAAGCCAGCATCAGCTCCCCGGTCACTTCCAAACCCCAGGAGGAGGGGAAGGAGGGGGGGGGGGCGACTATAAATACACTTTAACCAGTAGGAGTAGAGATTATCCCGCAGGAATTCTTGGGATTGTGTAGTATAAGTAATTAGCCACATTAACGCTCTCTGTTGGTTTTCGTGCGTTTATGCTCAATTGCAATTTGTTGTTCGGTAAAGTTTATCGCCGCTGGGCAGTGAGGCTTTGCTGATGCACAGCCTGCCGGGTGCACAAGTGCTACAGCATTCGGAGTTAATGAAATGAGGCTAAGATTGCACCGGGAAAACAGATACACAATAAAGCTTTTCCTACTCACCTCTCATTCTATAGATTTATAGAAAGAGGCTTTGCTGCGCTGGGGGGAAGAAAAAAAACAAAAAAACAGGCTTTTTAACACCGAGGCTAAGAGCTGTGTCTTCCAGCCTTGCTGAAATGTCAGCATTCAGCCGTATCTGATCTTAGTCATTTGCTGGGGCAGTGATTCAGATGTGACCTCAGCTTGTAGGCAGGGAGGAGGAGGATGAGGAGGAGGAGCAGGGTTTAGGGGGGCTGATCCATATTCACATGCCGTGGCTTGAATTCGACCAGTCAGCAGCTCATGTGCTGTAATGGCACAGGCAGTAGTAATGATAGTTTCATGCAGGAGCTGTCAGGGAGAGGCAAACATTATAGGCTTCCACTTTGGAGAAAAACACTATAATTGCTAATGAAAAGGTACTCCGGTCTCGTGTTGGGTGTTGGCTGGAGCTGCCGAGTTTGTCAAACGCATCGCAGGGAGGAACAGAGATGTTGGTCTCCACAGCTCCCACTTGGCTCGCCGGGTCAAAGCAGGATGAAAAGATCTTACATCACTGGCTTTCCTGTTATTGTCAGAGGAAATGACTGTTATGAGCAAGCGCCAGCCAGGACAATGGATTTAAACCTCCCTGTATGTAATCCTGCTTCAGTAGAAGGCAGCTAGACTTCCCTGGTGCCTTCAGTCCTGACCTGAAGAAACCTCTTGGATGAGAAGTGAAACATCTTCATAAACCTAAAAGCAGAAGTTCAGCTGCTTTCTACTGAAGCACGTAGGAGTACAATGACCTGGATGACTGAGAATCTACACAGAATGTCTGATGAAAACAGAGATGACAACATTTCTCATTGTCCCAAGAGAACATTGGAGATATGAAGAAAACCAGGAGTCTATACCCACTTTATTAGATGCACGTAAACACCAGCACGCTCTCTATGAAGTGCTCACGTGCTGATGTTTAGCAGCATCATCTTGAGTATGTTCAACAGCTCAGCATGCAAACACTTGAGACTAATGGAACATTCAAACCACAAGTGTTGACGTCATGGCGCTGCTTGAAAAAAAGACTCAGAAGAACATCTAGCAAGCTTCATCCTATATTAGGGCTCATGATGTTTGTATAGCAGTTGTAGCGCCCGACTGATTTTAGGGAGTAAGAAATTCGGATATATCGGCCAATATTATTAATGTGTATGTGTCGATAGGGTCATTGTTTATCAGTGTTCCAACAAAGTATTTCCCAAACTAGTTAGCAATTTACTATAAAGACACCACCTGACTCTGTACCACTTTCTGCTGAGGCGTACTCTGCTACATGTGCTGCACACATTATTATAAACAATGGAGCTGCTCTGCTGGACAAAGTACCTAATGAGACCTTTTTTAAATTAGCATTTTTTTTGTATTATATTCTGTAAATAAAGTCTATATTGGCATATATTGGATCACATATATACGCTGATGCAGGTTTGTTTGTGACAAAACAAATATGAAATCGACCAATATGTAGGTCATCCGATATATTGGTCAGGCTCTAATAATTGCATCGAAATTTGTCCAGGAGCCTGTTGAGATATTTTAGTCTAAACTACAGCTATGCAGCAAATTAAATAGAAATCTGCCTTGAGGGTTTGTGTCTCCACTGTGAATTAAACACATGGTATACAATATATTGTGTTAGCATCTGTAAGGCTCACAACCTGTCTATACAACCTACATTTGCAGACCTACGATGTAGACAGTGTGTTACTGTGAGACAACTTTGATGATTGTGATGTTCAAAGATTTACATCATCTGCTGTAGTTAGCGCCTCGCTCCATTTGTCAGAATGACCTTCAAGAGCCTGTAAACTTGTTGCATTCAGCTGTTGGCTGTAGAGGTGGAGACGTCGAGAGAGAGCGCATAGCCTGACGTTACCTGAGCAAGGGCATGAAAGCATCAGATTTTCAGTGTGAAGAAAGAGGGGTTGTGCTCCTTGCACAGAGTGTAACATCTTGTAGCTGCCTCGCATTCTGCTCTATTATTTTTTCCCTGCGAGGTTCAGCTCAGAATGATAACTCCAGACAGAAGCCCTTGCTTCTTAAAGTACGACTTGTTTTGGTTTTCTTCGCTGCGTGGCAAGGTCCCTTTGACTCAAACATTTTTTATACCGTTTATAGCCTCCTGTCTTAACAGAGTGCGAGGAATAACTGCAGCCCGCCGCTGGCCCAGTCCTTGTTTTTCCTCTGAGAGATCATGGCGAGTTCACTGACTTGAAGCAGGACTGTATTCCATCACATGCTCTCAGTCATACCAGTGATTCCGAGGATTAGAGGGGTGCCGACAAGCTGACGTCACTCGTCGCTATTGATGCTTCA
The DNA here is from genome assembly GCF_000690725.1 of Stegastes partitus. Lineage (NCBI taxonomy): Eukaryota > Metazoa > Chordata > Actinopteri > Pomacentridae > Stegastes > Stegastes partitus. The sequence continues at coordinate 547,305 of NW_007577805.1, read as the reverse complement.
GCCCACCTCCTGCTAATTCAGAAATAAAGGTTCTCAGAGTGATTGTCATGGAGGGACGCTGCCCAGTAATTACCCAGAATGAAGAGGACAATGCAAGTTTTGTGGTGTTTTCTGTCTCTGCTTTCACCACAGCCTCCTACAGGAGCCATTAGCCCTCCAGGAGTGATTTATTTGTCGTGCTATGAGGGGATCGTCGCAGTAGGGCAAATTAGAGCTAATTCTCTTGGCATGGGGACAGGACTTGGTGGGTAAAACCCTGTTGTCCCATTTTACTTATTCAGAGGGTGATTATTTCAGTTTTTTATGGTTTGGATTTAGTAGCTGAGTTGCCAAGGGCACCAAGGACACCCAGGTCAAAGTGGCGCTGGCAGATGGCAAAGCCTTTTCAGGACTATTTATTCTCTCATGCATGACATGCAGATAGCATCTCTCAGAGTATAAAGGTGGGACCGGAGTCAGACAACGGTCACTTGAGCCTCCTTTGTCTGTCTGCTGAGGTGGGAGGCGACGTTTCGGTCAACAGTCGGAGTCAGAATACGAAAAGAGGATCCTGGCGTTACGGAGATTTAATAACAACCTCATGGTTTGATGAGCTCGGCCTCTGAGGTGGATGTGTTTATTATCATTGCTGCAGTTTTGTCCAAATGACACTTCTAAGTAGTGAAAATGAATTACACTAAGTTCTGCTCACTGTTATAAATGGACTAATTATACCAGAAAACTGGAACGGCGCCCGGCGCGAACACATTCCCACAACAATGCTGTGGAGCTTTGTCGAGCGTTGAAGCCTTCATTACGTGACACTGTGGCTTTGTTCAGCTCTGTGCCTTTTCTCTAATCAGCAAATGATGAGGATGACCTTTTTTAGTCACAGCCTGATGTTAGTAGGGCTCAGGGAAATGAGTTTCCAGGGTATGGTGAACACACAGGAGATGTCAGCTACAATCATTTTATACCACATTAGCTTTTTACAGCACATTGTATTTTCATATTCTGGAAAAAAATAGATTGAAAACACAAAACTATTTAAATAAAAAACTCTTGTATGAGTATAAAGAGTGTTAGTGTGTGATGAGGGAAACCTAGGTCTCTGTGTAATTAACCTTTTGTGCCTAAAAACCCACTTGAGGGTTTAAAAGGCATGTTGTCTTTAAAAAATCGACAAAATTACACGATTTATCAGATCCAGAAACTGCAAAAACTGAAATAATGATCAGATTTTAGACTTTCTAACTATCCTCAAGCAAATATTATGTTACTTCTGGTTCCATCTGGATAATTAACCAAATCTCAGCTTAAAAGTGCCATCATCAATAAAATCACTTTTTTATTCTGCATGTTATGTTGTAAAAAAATGCCAAAAATAAGCCATTTTCACTAGCAAGGTTTGTAAAATACAAAGAAACCTGCACTCCTCGGCACAACTGTGAAGTTAAAAGTGACTCAACAGTCATGTGACAAAAAATTCTGGGACTTTTTTGGCTGAACTGCAATGTGGGTTTAGCAGAACAGAAAGGAGACAAGTAAGGAAACAAAAGAGAATACTTTAAACTTAAGTGGCAAAATTGGTTAAATAGCCATGGTATTACAATATTGTACTGTAGTACATCTGTGGGTACATATTGATTTCAGATATTTTACATTTTTGTAGAATAATCCCTAAAAATCACCAAAATATATTAATATATATAAATTTATAGTTACAGTTATATATATAAATTATTTTAAATGTCTTATTTAAAAAAATCACCAAATGATAATTTGTGTGAGATCACAGAGATACAAATGCCATTTAGCCCTAGATTGTTTATTCTGGCTGACAATTCAGTTCTGGTAGGAGAGGATAAACATACTAAAAGCTATGTCCAAACCAGTATTATGATTGGTAGGCAAATACTTGTTAGAAGATGGAAGATGGAGGGAGTACCCTCTCTCCAAGAGTGGGCTGTGGAGGCAGCATTTGAAAAAATGTCATACAAACAACTGGGTAAATTGGACCTATATGAAGCAAAGTGGGACAGATATGTAAAGTTCTTAAAGGGTTTCTAATATGGGTTACATGGTGAAGAGAAGCAAGTTGTCACTTTTGTGGGAAGATACAGAATAGTGCTTCTTATTTGTTTGCATTTTACTCAGCTATTATTGCCTTTATTTCTTCATTTGTTAACCAACTATTTCTTCAATGTAGTGATTATTTTGTGTTGTGCTGACCTTGTCTGAAATCATTTTCTGTGTTTAAATTTGAGGATAAATATTTTGTGTTTTGTCTACATTGATGCAGGCTGTGGAGCTGTAATAGCTGTACATGAAGGAGCACAGTAGTGGATGTTGGTAACCAGAAAGGGATCAGCATAGATGGTGGTGGGGGGGTACTGTTACCGCTGTATTGTTGAAATGAAACAATGAAAATAAAAATGTTAATCGCAAAAAAAAAAAAAAAATCTCCAAAAATGAAACATTGGTACTAATTAGATTCTATGAAACACAGAGACTGACTCAGCTGCAACCAACAGTTACGTAACAAAAAATTAAGAGACTATTTGACTGAATTGGGTTGAACTGCAGGCGAAGTTCAAACGGAATAAACAAGTATGGAAACAAATGTAGGGAGTAGAATACCTACAGTATGTAGACTCACAGTTTTTCCAGTGTGTAACATCTGTGTTTGCGTTAAAGAAACACAGGAATTGAACATAATTTTGAGAAATTCACAGCAAACCATGTTGTGAGAAATGATTAGTAACCCTCAGACAGAAACCAAACAGGTTCATTAACGCTGAATATTTCGTTAGTTTTCCTGCTTCTTCAGGCTCTTTAGCGCTGCCTCCAAATTGATGTCATGAGGTCGTGTTCTCGACGTGCGAGATCAAGTGCTCCGAATGTTTGGCATTCAAGCTATTCAGGTCTTATGACCGCCGTTGCTAGGCGACTGACAACAAAAAAATGGACGTTACCTTGTTTAAACATCATGTGAGAAAAAAGCAGACGACAAAAAGAAGAAAATGTCATCGATGTTGAATCAAGAGCCGTCAGAAACATTTCAATTACGTCCAACTCTTCCTGCCAACGCAGCTGAAGGTCTATTACTCAGTATATGATGACACATTCATTTAGGATCTTGCGATTGGATTTGAAAAGGAATATTGCATGAAGCATTTTGGAAAATGAAACAGCCGCTACCCTGATATTTGAAGTGTGTTTGAAACACTCGAATCCCTTCAGCTGACGGTAAAAGCAGAGGGAAGAGCCAGCAGTTAATTCTGCTGGCCGCAGTTGAAAACACTGCAGATTTTACAGATTTTAAAATCAACGCCGGGTTTTGTAGTTTTACTAATGAACCTCCATCAATATTGTGATTCAATCATCGGCGCACAGTTTTTGCATTATCAGTGAAGCCTTGGCAGTCACGTAATTAAAAAACTTGCATTGAACTTAGCTCGTCTAATCAGTAAGTAGCACTAATGAGAATGCCCTGATCTTAAGCATCGCGCGGGGAAATTAACTTCTGACAGGATCTGTGCTGGTGTCATCACTCTGCTTAGTATTGCAGCAGTGCATTACACTGTAACTGTATCTCCATGTTGCCCATGCTCATTTACTTTGACTGGTGTCACAACTCCTCATAGATACGAGAAGATACTCTGTAATTGCAACTTAAATTTCCCTTTGCACTTAGTGATAACTTTTTTTTTTTGTTCTCCTGAGCCCTTTTCTGGCAGATAATGAGAGAGAAAGATACTTTTTCTTGTGCCATCATTCTGTAGGAAAACCTGCTCATTTAGTTACAGCGACGTCGACTCCCTCTCCTCGTTCTTTGGAGTAGAATCTGTCAAACTACACAGTGAGAATGACTTAATTGCGTGCACTCTGTTTGCTTCAGAGATATGCTAAATTTGGCACACTTGCAATTGTCAGCGATGAGAGTAAGCAGAGTTTTCACTGAGGCGAATGTGAAAACCTTTACAGATGTTCCGCACATCTGGAAACACTGGATTCCCTCGAGGACTAAACAGTGGTTCTCAGGGTTGGGAGTAAAAGTCAATACAGTACAATGAAGCAGTCAAAAGTGAAAGTTGGTTTTCCCGCAGTGCATATTTAGGCAAATGCGGATCAGGTCAGGATTCTGGTGTCCAAATGTTTACTTAAATAGGTGATGTTGGACTCAGATGCAAAAATAGGAAAAGAGATATCGCAAGACAGCTTGGACTAGGTTTGTTCACATAGCAGGCAAACATGAAGCTTAAGGAGAAGGTCAGGTATAAACTTAATGAGACTTGAAGCAGCTCGGTGGTCATGGTGGTCAGGTAGTCATGAGCGCTGGGTAATGCCGTCGCCATCTGCAGGGCAGGAATGGAACAGCAGGTTCTGGAGTGACTTGAAAATTAGCAGCGGATCGTCAAACACCAGAGATTAAAGCTAAATAACCAGGGAAGGCAGATGGAAAACTGAATTTGTGAAGCAACCAGCAACCAGGCTACATTAGCAACGAGCTGGTGAACATGATTGAGCGTTTAGCAGCTGAAGAGTCAGATATTTCTTTCAGGAGTTGCAGACCCAGAGGAACTATGAATATTTGTCAAGTGACCACAAACATGATTGGTAATGTTCCGTAGCTGCTAGATGTGTAAATGTTTGTTAGCAAGTTTCCAAAATAATGTTTATGTCACAGTTGTGTTCACAGCTTGTTTATGTTGCCCTCAAGTGGCCGAACAAATAATGCGTTGTTAGTATGACACGTTATGTTCGTTATCAAAGTTTAGCACACTTAAAGTCTACAAGGTCACATACAACAGTACACCACTGTCGATAAAGAGTGGTTCTATAGTTTCTCTTGTAACTTCACAAGGACGAGGAGTTCACTGACGTTGACCTGTAGCATGTTGACTCCGTGGAGTTAGGGCAGCACTCTTTTTCTCATCACCATCCCCTCCAGTATTTGGCCATCTCAAAATACTGTTTTGTCGGGCTTTTACATTTCCTCTGACTTTGAAAGTGGAACATGTGTGCACGGTGCTATCCATATCAAACACAGAAAAACACTCTGGATGTTTTTGAAAGGCTGGCTGTGACTTTTTACAGTATTATAGCAGCTGGTCACAGTCATTATTCGAGCACAGTGGGTTATAGCGCGGAACTTCTGGAGGATGTAGAACTTCTGTGTTTGGCCGTCCACAAACCACAGCAAGTTAAAGTCAAGTCTGGCAGCAACTACTTTAACTACAACTGTGTTCGTGATGATTTATAAAGTTGTGGATGACTGCTGTTGAATACCCATTTACCAAACTAGGGGTGGCAGTTTTGACCTGGCAGGCCACTGGGCTTGCAATACGAAATATGTAAAAATACATTAAATTAAACTAAAATCTAACTAAAGATGAATGCAGTGCAAGTCGATCAAGGGATAATAATGCCCTCAAAATCAAAAGAAAGAGTCTGATGGTGATAGTAATATATGCAGGGTGCCGTTGCTGATGGATTTTATTTAGCAATGCATTGTATTTTTTAAGGTCAACACAAGTCTTGTAAACGTTTAAGTGTAAAGAAACCAGTAACTAAACCTGTCCAATAAATGTGGTGGAGTAAAATGTGCCTTTGAAATGCAGTGTGATATAAATCTAAAGCGACACAGCAAAGCGCAAGTACCTTAAAATTGCAATTAAATACAGCATTTGCTGCTTGGCTGAAGTCAAACGCAGCTTGAAACGAAGCTTAAAAAACCAACTGAGGATGTGTTTATGAAATATTTTAACACATGTCACATCCAACGGTTTTCATGTATGTTGTTATTGTATAGCTGAGGTGGTTAGTCAAAGGGTTGGATCACGTTTCCTGTATTTCCCTCCAGCTGAAGTTATTCATAGCATATAACAGGCACACCACGTGGGTGTTGAGCGCACACTTGGTGTTATCTCGAGCTACGCTTCATCGTCTTTTCTCAGCTGAAGGTATAACATGAGATGAGGGCCGTGGTTGTGTCAGCTATAAGAGTGCACAAGGTCATTCGGTTGCTTTCTTGCGTCTCTCTCGCTCTGCTGGACTATTAGGTAATATGTCATTCCAGTGCACATCTGATTCGGGAATCTTTTCCTGTTAATGTGACGTAACTGCGATTCCCTCCCCGCGGTCATCTGAGCTGCTTCGTCATGGAAATAAAAAAATAATAATCACCCTTCGATGCATCCTGCCCTGGATTTTAACACCCCTCTGATCGCTCACACGCCTCATCTGATGGCCCACTTTTACATTTAGCATGCAGGGCAGCGAAGTGCACTCATGGGACGTGTTTTCTTTTTGCACAAATCTGTGTGCTTCATTTGAGTTGCAGGGGGGAGATAAACAAAATGGAGAGAAGTTTCTTTCTTTCTTTCTTTCAGGAAATAATCCAGTGCATGCATGCAACATTAGGAGCATATCTTGACTTGCTTGCACATATTCTCATAGCGGTTGCACAAAAAATGCAGCAGCAGTGAAGCATAATATCTTTCATATTTGCCATGTTTAAGATAAGCTATCTGTGGAAGCAGTGAAGGGAAAATGTTCCAGTACAGTGCCAGCAGACATTTCATTACCTCTGAGCTGGTCAGTGACAGCCAGAGAGGTATATGACTGCTGCTTATTACTATTCAGCCCTGTGTGCCACCTGCAATTACACTCTCTTGTAATGACGACTGTATTCTGGTTCCTACCAAAGGATGTGTTTACTGGAGAAGGCTTACAGTTGCTACAGTGGCTGTCACTGTACGCAAAAATGTAATTGAATTTTAACTGTGCAGCTCCTCCGTTTGATGCAAAGCTCATGTGATTTAAAGTCAGCCTAATTCGAGCCGGAAAGATCATATCAGGAAATGGGCAGGCATCACTTTTGATCAGCGAGATGAAAGCGCCGGCGAAAAAAAAATGTCTGCAATATCAATCTTTGAAGTTAAGTTCCAATTTCCCTGCAAAAGTCCTTGATGTGGATAAAGAAAATGGTGCTAATGAGCACGAGAAGGCAAATAGCGGCAGGAGAAAAAAAAAAAAGTGGATGGCCCTTGACCTTCGTTTAATGAGAAAGAAATGCTCATAAACCTCCTAGACCGATGCCCTTGCTGCTTGGAAGTGTACCAACTCATTATGTGCTATTCAGAATCACTGATTCTGATACGCAGACATAGAGGTAAAAAAAAAATAAAAAATGACCCATTCACCTTGATAAGAAATATTAATACTGCATATTTAGGAGTGCATTAGTGTGTTAAAATCCCATATGGTGGGAAGAATGGATAAGTGGCATCATATGGGCATAAAAGAGGCTCCGTTTGTATGAATGTCATGAAAGGATTATATTTCGCCATTTTTATAAAACCCTATGGGGTTAGCATCCTCTTCTTTAAGGAAGACCTGACCTGGACTTTACAAGTTTCACATACCTTTTGAGGCACCTAGCCGTACAGATAGCACAGCTTTTGAGGTGTGTTTCCACCCACAGTGGCGTATTGTTTGTGCTGTACATTGCACCGAAACAGTAATTCTCACAGTTTCTCAAACTTTGCTGCGAGCAGTTTTCACTCAAACTATACTGAACAAAAATATACAAGTGTATCATGTAATGTTTTATTAAATTCTAGCCTCCTTTTTCTTTAACATGAGGGAATTGGAATTCGTTCTTCCAACGCTCAGTATCTGTACAACATAAGGACGCCATAAAACAAGTTCTTATCCTGAGGACAATTCAGATTTAAAATGTCTTCTTACTTCCAGCTGCTTTAGTTTTAGTAGATTAATTTGTTTTTAAATGCCGTAATGAATGTTTTAATTATTTCACTAATATTGTCTGAGTTTATTGTGTGCCGACATCTTTTATTGTCTTACATGGCTGCATTGTAAATCGATGTACTCCGAGTTTAAATAAACTGTAAATGAATGAATGGAATACGCAGATGAAGAGCGGGATCATAGACCAGAAACTAGTCGCACGTCTGCAGCGAGTTAGGGAGGTTGTCGATGCTGCTTTTTAAAAGTTGTCCCGCTCTCCCTGGAGGACGGGGACATTTTGGTGGACAGATTGTTGGAGTTGCTTTAAACAAGATGACAAATGGTGGAGTTGTGGACATTCAAGTGCCTGGCTACGGTCTTCACTGCCAAAAGCCTGTTCTTGTCTTTCCCAGGTCATTGTGTCATTTGAATAAAGCTGCATTTTAAGGTGGCCTTTTATAGTCTCTGGTCAAAGGAATGTCTGTCTGCGTGTCCCACTATCTGATCGCTGTCCTTTAAAGCCACACAAAGACGTGGAGTAACGTAACAATAACAGTTTAGCGGTGAGATTTGTATCTTTTTCATGCCGTGTTTATGTTTTTGCTCCGTGTGCTTTCTGCTGAATAAATAGTCACAATTAAAATGCGGTGGAGTGTGAATCATCCGCAGTAAGTAGGACACTCTTTTCAATGTGAGATGTTACTATAAATTTTTCAAAATGCAATATCTCGATGTCATAAAAAAAACACACACAAACTAAATTCTGTTTACCTCAGTTGCTTTAGAGTGGAGGCAGAAATTTCAGACCCAAAACTGTGAATTAGATGAAGACAGATGAATTAAGTTTTTTCAGCCACAGGCACAGGTTAGCATTCAGAACAGCCAACCCAGTGCCAAGGGTCACAATCAAGCTGGCAGTGTCCAAAAAGGGTAAAAAAGGGTAAAAAAAAAAATAAACAGGGAGGAGGAAAAAAAAAAGACTAAAAGACTAGAATAGCAATTACAGATACACCTTGGGCATCCTTAAGATTTGCTAAACCACTTGCCCAGAGGCTGATAGTTCAATCATGGTGAGCAGCTGTAACTAATACCATCTTCCCTCCTCATACTGAAATGGTGTGCATGAGGTTGTAGCAAGGGCAACATTGAAAAGTGTCGAGGATGCTGTCGTTTCCCCCCCTCCACAACCAAATGCACAAAGACAATAGTGAAAAAAAAAAAAGATTATCTGCTCCAATGTGAGCTGCAGCTGTTGGCATCTACAATTGTAGCGTTACTGTAGAGGTTCACTATTATTAAAAAAAAACAACATTTTTATTGGGATACAATAAAGTTGGAGGTGTGAAGTAAAAGCTGCAAAGATATGAAAACATTTGCTTTTGCCATTCCTCATACCTCCTCACAACTAGATGGTCTCACAGCTTTACAGGCCAGTAGAAGCTTTACTCAGTGGATGTGTTCCAACTAAGGAACCGATAGTCATCAACAGGAGCAAAGCTCACCCAGCGCTGTGCTGTTGGCTGCAAGAGTGAACACAAGAGTCTTTATGCACCCCCAGCATATGAGGAACTGAACTACTTTTATTTTCAGAGCAGTGTCGCCACAAAAGTCCTTCCTGTAACGTTACCATTGACTTGGATTGCATGTTGACAGCTCTGTGGACATTTGTAACACTGAGTCTTTTACTGTTGCCTGCTGTGCTTCAATGCACCCTCAACTCAGCTGGTGTTTACATCTGCTTGCTTCTCTCCTACACACTGTGCTCACATACACTGCTTTTTAATACTGCCGAATTCCCATTGAGTTCTTTGTTTACATATTTTTAATTATTAATAAGACAACATGCTAGCAAGCAGTCACTTAAGAACCGATTCCAAACTGCTGCTTTGCATCCTTAAAATACTGATTTTAAAACCGCAGCATTGTCCAACAAACTCACCATATACATGAGTTTAAAATGACAACTGTGCTGTGAATTTAGTGATATTTCAATGTGAAATGATCACTCAGAGAGAAAGTTAGGAGTGAATGTTTGGGCATCACACACTGTTTTGTTCCAAGCAATCATACATACAGAGAGAGTTTTCTTCCTGAAGACAGCTCCTGTGGACAGCAGCATCTCTGCAAGCAACCCTTATGAAATCATGGTGAAATGAACCATCTTTGCAAGATTTTATGCTAATAAATGTAAAGACACATTCTAAAAACATGTAAGACTTATTTTGCTGAAACAGGGCACAGTATGGACCTTTATAGGCAAAGGATCACATCGTTAGCTCACTACATTTAAAAAAAAAAAAAAAAACACACAGTTTACAGCTGTGTAGTATTTCCTAACTGTGCAGAAGCTGTTCCTTTGTGCTGTCTGACTTTAAGAAGACAAGTTTAATCTCAAGGAGCCGTAGGCAACATTACCTGTAAATCTTTTTTTTCCAAACACATTTAATTATGTTTTGTTTGAACATTGCATCTGGTGTTTCTCGTCCCTAAAACTTCTCCTCTTGTAATGTTTAAAGTGAAAACATGCTGGTTGAAAACATGAACAAGTATATCAGCTCAGCAGCCAAACTGAGTTCAGCCGTCCACATGGAGACGTAGACGTGCCACTCTTATCGTTTTACGCCGCATGTGCCGAGTGAGAAAGAAAAGCTTGGCGGTCATAGCAACAGTAACTAGCTGGGCTGGGTTTACAGTCCCTCGGGGGATAGGAAGCAGGTGCACATGTGAGTGTGGGGATCAGGTGAATGGAACTGGCGGGAACACGCTGAGGGCGACCGCTGGTTGGACTGGAAGTGATAGGAACTGTGATTAGGAAAACAAGAAACGGAGGAAAAAAAAACTGACAGGTACAGAGACAGTTCCAGTTACATTGTGTGTCATTTTATTTACACACACACATGTGACTACATCTCAATTTGAGGCTCGTGCTTATTTGATTAATGGCTTATTATCCTGAAGACTCTCATCTGCCAGCTGAAGTCTCAGTGGAATATTTCTCGCTATGATCTCGATGGGAACAGAACCTGCAATTCCAAAAGGATCAATATAATCCTCGGTGCTTTATTACAGGGCGCTTGAAATAGAAACAGCCAGTGGATTTCTGCGAGGCGTGCTAATTATACTCAGTGTAAAGGTGGAATCATATAAAGCATTAATGTACAATATGCATGTTTCACTTCTTATTATGGCTTTATACAGTATTCACAGTCGTCGACGCTGCTTCTTTTCTCTTGCCTGCATGCAGTGAAATCTCTTCCTTCTGTCGTCTGCTTTGTTGAGTTGCTATTCCCAGAATTCAATATCAGCACGCGTGTGTGTGTGTATATATTCCTAATGTTGTGGGGACTCCTGTTCACACAGGCTCATCATGGGGACCTGCTTGACAAGTTCTTGTGGAAGTCCCCATAATATAAATCATGAAATTTTAAGGTGAGGAATTGGTTAGAGGTTCTGGCAAAGGCAAGAGTTAAGTTAGTAGTAGTTGTGATTTGGGAAAGTCTCCAGGAAATTAATGCAAATCAGTGTCTTATGCAATGATGGAAGCATAAGTGTGTGTGTATGGTGTCTGGAAGCACAGTGTATGTGTATTACGACTGTGTGCACAAAGATGCTGGTACAGTCTTGTGGAGAGACGCTACTCGGATTGTAGTTCCTGCTTGTTAAAGTGTCACCAGAGCTGCACATTCTCCTTTATTGTGTAGAAACAGGAGCCTTGAGATCAGCTTTAGTTGCTATCAGTGCTGTGACTTGTGCATGGTGGATTGGTGGTTAGCACCGTCGCCTCGCAGCAAGAAGGTCGCATCCCAGTGAGGACACCTGGGATCTTTCTGCGTGGAGTTTGCATGTTCTCCCCGTGCAGCGTGGGTTCTCTCCGGGTTCTCCGGCTTCCTCCCATAAGGTCCAGAAACATGTTGAGGTTAATTGGTGATTCTAAATTGTCCGTAGGTGTGAATGTGAGTGTGATTGGTTGTCACTACACTAGTGAGGATTAAGCGGTGTATAGATAATGGATGGATGGACTTGTGCAGCCATGGCTCAGGTGGTGGAGTGGGTTGTCAGCTGCCAGCAAGGTTGGCAGTTTGATTCCTCGCCCCTTCGTGTCCTGAAGTGTCTCTAGGCAAGATGCCATTGGTATCTGTAAATAAAAAGAACACATTGGCAGAGCTTTGTAGAGCCCAGTTAAGGTTCAGTATAAGTGCAGACTGTTTACCATTTTCTTTTTAATGAACCTATTATTGTTTCATCTGAAGTGCCACAAAATCCTATAAATGCACCCTTTCTTAACCCTAAGTGACATCTCCAAATGGTTTATTATGTCTGACCAAAACAAAGGATATTCAATTTACAATCATAGCAATTTTTTATATTTTAATGATGCAACTAAAATGTAGCATTTTGTCTCACTAAACTACATAAAACCAACTAAAATCAGCTCTATTTGCTACACATAGCAGTAAACAAGTCATGTGTGGCTGTTTACTCCATTTTTTCTGGCTTGCATGTGATGCACAAACCTGAGTGGCTACTACGGAACACATGGACTGTAGTATAGAGAACCTGTTCCCTCATGACGGTCCCGTATCGATCGACGGCGGACAGCATGGTTGGAAGCATAGCTGGAGCTGTGAGGGTGTCGTAAAAAGGAAAGATGTTGTTTTTGCATCGACGGGGTGGCATGACTCTAAACCAGCTGCTCAGCTGTCAGTCAAAGTGCGGTGTGGGCGTTCTGTTGCTGTTGGCCCATCATTTTAAATGAGCATGATAAACTCCTGGTATATGTTTATACGCTCTCTATAATTTAGTCATTCTGGCTGTCCATATTGTAAATGTACGATGTTGTTGTGTTCTGGGCTCAAGACATCCACTGCACGTCTGTCTGACCGGGAAAGTCAGACGTTTTTTCTTCTTGTGTGTATTGAGGGTTTGAAGACGGACTGTGTTTTGCGGCGCACAGATTCTAAAGTGGCCTGAGGCACATTTGCAATTTGGGATATTGGTGTATATAAATCAGATTTGACTTGACTTAACTTGATAAACTGTGAAATTTATCTGAAAAATTCATTTAGAAGTATTCCCAAAACTAACTTTCCTGGTGTTTAAGCCTCGAAGCCCCACAAACAGTTTCTGGGCAATTTCTTCTCCTGTTACATTTCTAATCACTTTGGGATCTTTTTTCACTGCAATATAAAGTCCTTCACCTCCATGGAAACAGCACAACCATGACTAGAAGTAGAGAGGATTCAAAAATGTTGTCTGTACACTGAGATACAGTTAAAATGCCATACGTTGTTTTTAAAAAAGGGTAAAAGAAAGTTGCATTTCTTTGATTGTTTACTTGAGAAAACCTGAAATCAGTGTCCAGGGTGTCCCAAGCCTTCACCCTAAGACTCCAGCCCCCCATGACCCTAGTGAGGATTAAGCGGTGTATAGATGATGGATGGATGGATTTTTAATTTGTTTCCATACGTGTCTCCTCTCAGCTGATTTGGCTGAAAGGTTCCTGAATTTTTGTCACATCGCTGTGTGTCTTAGCTGAGTCACTAATGGCTTAACGGTTGCAGCGAGTCCCACAGAATTTTTTGCTTTTTACAGAATCTAGTTAGAGCAAACGGTTCCTTTTTGCCAGATTTTCACAGTTTTTACAGGCTCTGGCTCTGGTAAATGGTGTAATTTTGGTGCTGGCAGGTTTTAGGGTTCAGGAGGTTAAAGAGCTAAAACATTTATTCGTCATGTGTCAGGCTGAAATGTTTAATTCATTTTTCTGTTTTATACTGTTGAAAATTGAACATTTGGGGAGTTTGGACGAAACCATGTCTCGGAACATGCGATTAGATTTTTCATTTCGTTTTCTTTTACATTTTTATGTGAAATAATTTATTGATTTACCGATATGTAACCGACAGACTCACAGATAATGAAAATAATCCTTAGCTTTAGTCTGTTTACAGCGATACCAGTGAAAACGAGCCACGGCAATACATTTCGGGGTGAAACGAGAATGCAACTTTGACATCTCCACTGTAAAAATTGCACCAGTCATCTCTCTTTGTGTGGCCGCTGGTCTCTGGACACACAAGCTGAATAAAACATGTTATTGACCCGACAATCCAAGTGCAGTGATTGAGTACCAAATCACTTCCCTCCCCTTCCATTATGTATCTCTGCTCGGCCTGACGGTTTCAGAGGGCAAGAAATTAATCAGCCAAGTTGGCGGACTCAATCGGCACGAGCTAATTAGGGGAGGAGAGCTGGGAAGACCTCGGTGTCGCAGCCTCTAACTTAAGGCTTAGGGTTTAGTGTAAATGCTTCGTAATGCCCGCCGGTGCCTGATCGGTCCAGGAAGTGTTCCCTTTGAACAAATGAGCCCCTCATTTATTCTCATGCATAGAGTTAAGCCAATGCAAACGATCCATGGGTGGGATTCTGTCTTCCTCGCTGGCCTCGACCGAGTCTATTTCCATTATCCCACCCATTGATTCGCTAGAGCGCCTTTGTCATGGCTGTGCTGTTAATGTAATTGAAAGGGGCATTTTTTTCCTCCTCTGTCCCTTTGGCACCACCGATAAAAATATATATATACACTCACACCCCTTTCTCTCCCTCCCTCTTGCTGCCAGATGTTGCCAGAGCTATCGAGCTGCTGGAGAAGCTGCAGGAGTCGGGCGACGTTCCCGGTCACAAGCTCCAGTCTCTGAAGAAGGTCCTTCAGAGCGAGTTCTGCACAGCCATCAGAGAGGTGAGTCGCCATCACCAATGAGAAAAACCGCCGGTCCGTGAACATCAGCATGACTTTTCCTTTTTCTTTCCTATGATTCCCTTTTTGGATGACATTTTCTCATACAGGCGCTGGGAGAAAAAAAAAAGGAAAAAAAAAAAGCAATGTTGCTTTTGCGCTGGCCTCACAATCAATCATCGCGCTCAGCACTGTGCTGATTTCACCTCAGAGCTGCTGTTGGTGAAGCTGCTGTTCCTTTAGCTCATCAGTCATTGCCGCTGTGACGTCCAACCCGACACCTTCGTGCTTTTTTTGTGTTTATTTCAGAAAAATAAAGGCGAAAAAAGTTTTGGGGAAAAACAGACGATAGACTATACCACTGTAAAAAATGGTTGCACCTTCATTTTAACTGTGTTACAGCTGGAATGTAAAGGGCACCATTATTTACTAAAAACTTTCGTGTTCATGTTCTTTCATGTTCTTGACGAAATAGAACAAACATATCGGTATAGAGATCACACAACAACATGATGGGGGTATCACATATCTTGTCCAGCAGCTCCAGCTATATTATTTTTAACACTGTCAACACTGTCTGCAGCACATGTAGCTGAGCAGGTGGTGGTGCAAATGATTTTGAAAGGGGTCATATTACACAAAATCCGGTTATTCATTGTTTTTCAACATAACTGCAATAGAGTCAACCAGTACTTCATTGTGTTTGTTTTAGTTTTTTTGTGTGTTGTTGTTTGTTTTGGAGGTTGTTGTTTGTTTTGTTGCTTGTTTGGTTGATACCACTGATTTTCAACAGGGAAAGTATCAATCGAGTCAACTGATAAGTCATTGTTTTTTTTTTGTTTTGTACTGTATTTGATTTGTTTTGGGGGGGAATTGTTTGTTTTGTTTTCTGTTTTTTGGGCCAATGCCAATTTATTAGGGAGTAAACAATTCCAAAATTGATATATTGGCCAATATTCTATACATACATTCATATATATATATATAAATACATATGGCATGTTAGAGTCATACTGTGAAGGGAAAACGACAGAATCATTGTTTATTAACTTTCTAACAATGTATATGTAGTTTGCAACTTACAATAAAGACACACCTCGACTCCGCACCACCATCTCCTCAGCTGTGGTCCATGCTCTGCTACATGTGCTGCGACGGTGCTGAGAGTAGTAAAAACAATATAGCTGGAGCTGCTGGACAAACTATGTGACGCCACCTTTTAGAAATTATGTTTCATCATGTTTTTCTGTCATCTCTACAACATATGCACCTCCACCGACATATAATATATAATATATAATATCGTCCGACTCAGGTTGTAAATTGCATGTCCGTAAAAATAAGAAAAAAAACCATCCCCATCTTTACTTTCTTCATCGACCAGTAAAGGTGTCTCTGAATGAGCCGTTCAGGTTTGCAGCCTGTTGTAGCTTCACAGCCTTTTTTTTTTTTTTGTCCTGAAAGAGGTGTCAGCAGCAGCAGCTTAGCTGGATTTAAAGCTACAGACACTGAAACAGGGCTAAACCAGGGGTATTATAGGCATAATAGAATGAACAATCTGTGTAGCAGTTTTAGCTGAAACTTGAAATGCACACTCAACTTGGTCAAAAGGGGGTAAAATATGGGACCTTTAAAGTTGCTTTGTTTTGTCGTCCCTTTAAATGAAGCACCTCGTGGTATTCAAATGAATCTACCAGCAGATTTGATATCCAAACTTCCAATCAGCTTTTGTGTTCAGCTGGTCCAACAGACTGCAGCAAACAAAAAGCTATTATTCGTGTGACTTCATGTCCTGGCTAAAGGTGAAAGACGACACCTCCTGAAGGTGTTGTGTTCTCCATTGGCACCAAACTGTGCTCTCAGGTCACTGCTGGTTCATCAGAACTCAGGCCGACAGGAAGCTTTGAGCTCCGATAACAAAATCAGAGCATGTAGCTTTAAGTCGCTGTTGTGCGACATCAATCACCACACGACTGCAGCATAATGAAAACGTCGGCGCTTATTGCTCTGCCTTATTACATCTGGAGCTGAACGGCTACAATCAGAGGCTCTGTGAATTTTTTGACTGCGTGAAAAATTCACTTAGAGCCTTTAAAATGATCATAGGGCCGGAAAACATTATGAGCATTTCATTAAGTTTGAAGGTTTGATAACCTCATTACACTGAGTTTTAATTAAGCAAATCACTGTTAGAGATTGGCTTTAATCACATTTTACAGGGAAGAAGTAAAGTGTGAACTGTAAAACAGGAGTTCTGAGGTTTTTTTTTCTCCTCTTGTTAAAACGCCTTCAATCACAAACCAGCCATAAACCGATGTGTCATCTTAACATCGTTCATCAGGAGGACGGGGGTGTAAAGCAAACAAGAGCGTTCGCTCTGCGTGGCACGGCTACACAGCCCGATAATCACACATCTTGTATATTTAGTGTCCTGTCTGTCGTGATGCACTGTAGCATTACCCGGTGACATGAATTTGTTAAGCAAACAGCAGTGAGAGGAGCAGGGAAACAGATGACAGATGCCACAATGGCCTCTGTGCTGCAAGTTAATTGTTAACAAAGTGAACATGTAATTTGTCCTGGAATGAAAGACAATTAGAGGACTCGGGCGGTATGTTAGGGAGAGCTGCGCATTATTTTCTAAAGAGAATTGTGTTGTAAATTAAAGAGACGTATAATACGGTTTTACTACTGCTGAGCAAATAGAAATAACCATAATATGTTTTGGAGTATTGATCTCTGTCAATAAGTGAAGGCTGTCTGGGCCAGCTGCTGAAATTTGTGGCTTATAAAATTCATTTTCAAAGCCACGTTATCTTCTGTTTGATGCGTTTATGGGGTAAACTAAATAATGAAGAAGGTCTTAAAATCTGAAAACACTGCAGAGTTATAGGTTGAGTAGGAGGAGGGTATTAAACTGGGTGCTAGAACTAAATGTCATGGTTAGAGGAAGAGTTTTTGTGTTTTTGGTTGATAACTGGAAAAACTAAATGTGTTTTAAACCAGCACTGAATTTTTCACCACAACCTTCAAACATCCTTAGATAAGTGAATTGTGCTTTAGTTGCCATTTGGATGTTGTTGAGAAAACAAATGAATCACGCTGGCAGTGAGTGTTTTGCAGGTTTAACTTCATGTATAATCTCTTAGGAAACAGCTATAATACCAGCAGCATGTACCAAACACAAACTGTATGAACAAAGAGGACAGTGAAATCCAATTATGAGTCCATTAAATGGCCACTATCACTGCACATCATTACCATACACCTCATTCATTCAGTCCACCTTCTTGTTGGCGCATTATCATTAATTCTGCTGATTGTTAAACAGAAAGAAACCCCAATTATGTAGGTGACCTCTTGCAGTTGTGTGAACAAGTGCATTGAAAGTCCCTGGTGGAGTCATTATCTTTGAAACGTACAAAATAGCTCTTTGTAACATGAACCGTGATCCTTTTCTTAAACTTTGCCAAGTAGCTTCAGTGGCTAAACTTAACCAAACATGGACTGAAAACACAAGTAAAACACTGAGTGATAAACTGTGGGTAGAAGTGAAACTGCGAATGAGACTTAAGCCAAAAAATAATACTATAATAATGGTCCAAAATTCAGCCTCAAGTCTTCTGACTGAAAATCCGCTGACTGCTGGACCAACCAGAAGCTTGAAGAGGTCCCTACTGACCCATATGTAGGGGAATGATGGGGTTTAATATCCAAAATGATTAGCTGTGATCAGACTTTACAGCAAATCAACAGTCAGTCCGAAATCATCCTCTCGTTTCCTACTCCTCATCTATCAACTACTACAGTTGAAACCAGAAGTTTGCGTACACTGTATAAAAAGACATCAAACCTTTTCCATTTGAAGACCCATTTGCACCCAAGCTTTAACTTCCTGGCTGATGTCTTGAGATGTTGCTTCAGTATTTCCACATAATGTTCTTTCCTCATGATGCCATCTATTTCATGAAGTGCACCAGTCCCTCCTGCAGCAAAATCCCCACAACATGATGCTGCCACCCCCGTACTTCACAGTTGGGACGGTGTTCTCAGGCTTGCAAGCTTCCCCCTTTTCCTCCAAATGTAACGATGGTCATTATGACCAAACTGTTCCATTTTAGTTTCATCAGACCTCAGCACATGCTTAGCACAAAGCACAAAGTTTAGTCTGCAACACTTTCGAACAAACTCGAGTCTCAGTGCTGTTAATTACGTCTCTGCTGTTGTTCAATTATAACGTAACAAGACCGATGCTGGCTATAGTAATGAACCGATTCGCTTTTTTATTTTTTTTATTTTTATAAATCCATATTATACTGAGCGTATTTTTCTAAAATTAATTATTGAAAATAACTCTTTGTTGGTGTTGTGATACATTGTTCTGCTTCCATTAAACATATTAATATGAATTCTTGTTTTTAGTTTAACTATTTTTGTGCCACAGCTCACATTTTTCTCTTGTGCCTGTATAAGAAAAGATACATTCCATAGAAAATATGTCTTTACACTATGAAATAGACGTCAGAAATCTGTGGAAAGGTCTTTCGATGCAATGCATGATGTTGCTTGGTTAGTGACCATCAGCTTTACGCTACTATTCACGGTGCATTGTGGGATACCTTGAGAGCACGATATTGGGTGTAGCAATTGGAACTTAACATTCAGACAGACCTACAAAATGGCGAACAGGCTATATGATGCACTATACAGCGGGTGATTTCCGACAGAGCCCTGGAGTATACAGAGGGCTGACAAATAGTGGTGTTTGACAAGACACTGGATTTGATACACATTTGCAGCTACAGTTTAAACTCATGAATGTGGAAGCTCATTTAATTTCCAACCAGCGCCTTGACACAACATTGGAAACTTCGCCAATGCTGGCAATTAGAAGAAATCGGTGGCGACAGACTGTTACGTAAAACTCCTGACATCATCCAAAGTGGCAGATAGGAAGAAAAGGAGCAGTCTCCTCCTCTCACAGGGTCCAGCTCTGCTCTGCTGTGGCCGACTCGGGGGAATCCTGGCACATCCTGGCACCAACTGCCCATCTGGCAACCGGCTGACTGATGTCAGTGCCAGTCATTGGAGTGCAATGACAGAGATTCTCAGAACCCTCTGAAAAGGGCCTCAGCAACGGCACCAGTTGCCCTCTGATGAAAGGCAAAGATGTATACCACTTCAGCCACAGAGATCTGGCTGAACACAGTCGCCAGGGAAACCATGAGAGACGCTCCAGGATTAGTGGGCTGCAGCGAGGACGTCTAGGCTTTATAGTCGATTACAGGTTTGTGAGTGTGCTGAGCCAGCTGGACCACCATCTCCGAGTGCTGCCTATTGCATACTGTAGATTATTACTGTTATTACGCGGAGCATTAGAGGAGGTCTTGTGGTGGAGTAGCACCGTTCTCAACAGCTGTGTCCTCCGATGCTCTGTTTGTGTCGGAAACAATTAGGAGACACAATCTTTGAGTGGAGGGGAATCTCGGCGGGAAAGCGGCAGTTAGGCTGGGTTTAATGGGCTGATATGCCAAAGTGCTTTTGAACGTGTTTGTTTGTGACAAGATAAAGCATTTAAAACCACAGGGTTCACTTTTCTATCAGATCATGTGTTCCTCACACACGGCACGCTTCTATTGCAGCCTCTTAAATGGGTACCAGAATAAGCCTGTTTACCTCCATTTATATATATTTATATATATATCCATGCAAAGTTGTTTTTATTATTTTGGGCACTTTTGCCTTTATTAATACAGGAACAGTGCAGAAAAGTCAGGACATGCAGGCCAAAGAGGAAGGGGTGTGTGGACTTTGGAAAGTATTTTTTTCTGATTACCATTCATTCAACCCTGTGAACTCTAAGCACTTTCTGGGTGTTCTTTTTCTCCCATCACAGTTTTTCTGACTGTGGGCTAATCTTGCACCACAATCTAAAGTCCTGCACATCTTTTTTAGAACAACACAACCACAGCTGGAAGTAGAAAGAGCTGTAAATACGCCTTCTGTGCACTATGACACAATTTCAATGTCATAAATTATGAGGGAAAAAAAGTTACGTTTCCTTGTTTTGTTTTGCAAAAATTGAAAAAACTGCAATCAAATCCATCCATCCATTATCTATACACCGCTTAATCTTCACTAGAGTCATGGGGGGCTGGAGTCTATCCCAGCTGACTCAGGGTGAAGGCAGGGGACACCCTGGACAGGTCACCAGTCTATCACAGGGCTACACTTAGAGACAGACAACCAAGCACACTCACATTCACACCTACGGACAATTTAGAATCACCAATTAACCTCAACATGTTTTTGGACTGTGTGGGAGGAAGCCGGAGAACCTGGAGAGAACCCACACTGCACGGGGAAAACATGGAGACTCCACGCAGAAAGATCCCGGTGCCCCCTGCAATCAACATGTGCAATATTTGTCCAAGTCCCCATCATTGTTACTAATACTAGAACAAATAAAATAAAATTGTGGCATTACGTGCTCTACAAATTTTACTACTTACATGTTTAATTTGCTTCCATATTTGTCTTTTATCTGTTCAAACACTGGCTGCAGTACAACCTAGTTCGGCCCCTGAATTGTTGTCATGTGGTTGTTGGTCACAGCTGAGTCATTCATGGTGTCGGGGTTGCACCAAGGAAGGCAGAATTTTTCAGATTCGTACTATTTTTGTGTAGAATAAAGTTAGTTTGGCATGATTTTAGGTTAGTTTTGGATCTTTTTCTGTATGGAGCTGTACGTCTCACATGATTCAATGAATGATTCTCCAAAAGTTGAACACTTACTCTCTGTTTATACAGTCTCTGGCTCTGATGACGTGTCATCTTGGCGATTTTTAAACAGACCTTTCAAACCTTCCCACATGTTTTGGGGTTCAGAGAACTGTGTTCTGACCAACAGCAGCATTTTTAGTTCAGAGAAAGCTTTTAAATCCACCACACCATTTTTTTTGTATTACTCATCCTTTGGTTAGATTTTTTTGAGGATCTGAGTAATATCCCACCTGCACATGCATGCACAACTGTGGAAGAAATAAATCAACTCTTTCAATCACAAAACGATAAAATAACTTGGACAACAAACCGTCATTGTGATGGAACACCAATTTCATGCAGTTGTGAAGTCACTGAAAGTTAGTTTTCAAAACATAATGACGGTAATTTGAATCCAGGAGCTGCCAGGAAGTGGGAAAATGTGGCAGTCTGAAAAATTACCACTACATGCTGTGCGGCAAAGTCCTTTAACAGGAACTTCCTCCACTTTACAGCTTCTCTTCATTCATTGCCGTTCATTTCTATGCAATCATATTCTAATTCAGTTTGACTGCACTTACTTCTCTTTCCTGTATGTCATCCATCAGTGTTAACTGCTTTCAACTTACAACATCCATAAAATGAAGGTTAAACTGTGAGTCCAAGTCTTCTGTAATCTGTGATATGATTCCTTCCCCGACACACACACGTGTGGACTCGGAGGCTAACAGGCTGGACGTACTAATCTTGTCTATAGACTATAAACTCCACTGTACGTCTACATCGATAGAATGTACAAAACACAAACCGGCCTTGTTAAGGATGACAAGCCAGCTGTCAAAATGAAGAATGGACGGCAGGGAAAAGAGCCAATTCAGCAGCGTTGGGCTAAATGACAAAGAGTCTGGTTGTCTTTCCTCGCTAACGTCCATCAATGGCGAGGGTGGCGGCGGCGATGGTGGTGGAGGTGGTGGTGGTGGTGGGGGAATCTTGTGTTTCCGCGTTAGTCTCACTGCATCACCCTGAATGAGTTGTCAGGGTCAATCAGCCTTGCAAATGGGAAAGGAAGGACACAAGACGAGATGACTGGAAGAGCTAACCAGCTGGAAATGATGGAGGGGGTGGAATTCGCAGTATATTGGGTTAGAGGAGTCCCACTTGACGAGCACAGGAAGCGCGGCGAGCAGGCCGGCGCGATCGCATCTTTCATCAGCTTCAAAATTGCCGTTGATTTTCTACTCCAGCACAGATTTTCAATCAGCATAATTGACTGTGGGGTTTTTTTTTTTTGTTTTTTTGTTGTTGTTGTTGTAAAAGCGAGGTGGAGGATTTGTGTTGATGCTATCAGGGCGACTTTACAACCCACATCCCATGAACTTAAAGCATGAAAGGTGCATTAAGTCAGCACGAGTTCTCTATTTTGTGTCATGGCTGTTTTGTGAAGTCATGCTCTGGTTTTCATCCCTTTCCAGCCACATCAACCAGGCTGCGACCTCTCTCTCTCTCTCTCTGTCTCACATCCCCATCCCCCCTCCCAGCCCTCCATCTCTCAGCAGAGAAAACAGGAAGCCATGGTTACAAGCAGCATCACGTCAGCTTGCCCCGTAGGCATCTCTCACTCGCTATTCTCAGTCTTTGTAAGCGTCCTCCTTATAGGTGCCAGCGCTGGCGTGCTATTAGAAAGAGTGTTTGTTTCCCTATTACATCCAGGAATCTCTGTGGTAAACTAAACAAGGATGGAGGTGAGGGTGGATGGCTGCGCTGGTGTTTTCGAAAAGAGATAGCGAAGACATTAGGCAAAAGAAAGAGGGGAATTGAAACGACGCCTGCAGGACAACTGGCCTTTTTTAGAGCAAAGTGCAGCCACCACAAGAGAGGAGGCTGACATTCAAAAGCACACAGCTACTTGTTCCGTTTTATGGCTCTCTTTAGAGCGCTGTGCTTTCAGGATAAATGCACACAGAGATACGGAGAGTGTGTGACTTGTTTCACCGTCTCTAGAGCTCTGGGATAAAATTCTAATTTAAATCTCATTTCTGATGCACAAAGAAAATTAAATGTTTAATAAACTAGGTGTTGCAGTGGTTAGCACTGTTGCAGCGCAGTGAGGAAGTTGTGGGTTCAGACGTGCTGGTTGGCTGGAGGCTTCCTCTGTGGAGTCTGTGTGTTATTCCCACGTCTCTCCACGGCAGGTACAGCTAATGGATGGATGTAAATTATACCCTAAACCATTTCAGGTTTGTTCAATTTAGAAACACAAGCACCCCTACAGCTTTAAAAATGTCAGCTAACTGAATATAGCCTTAATAGTTATGTTAGTGTATGGAAATAAAAAAAACTGCCTGATTTAACAGAATCTGTCCAACACAAGATGTTAAATTGCATTTACTGTGCTCTGAAATGTGTGTTTGACCTGTCGTTGAAGTAAAGTGCTGTTTCGAATACATTTCACTAATATATCTGGGGTTTACTTTTGTGGATGGTAGCAACTTGAAATTACACTTTAAACTGGGACAGCAAAAGTGCAAAAATTAGGTTTACTGCTCCTTTAGCATTGTAGATCTTTTTTATATTGTGTAAAGCAAATTGGAGACATTAGAAACTTTCTGCTAGCTGTTCTTAAAATGAAATGGCAGCAACGCACATGTGAGAGGAATCAAATGATTTACCTACATCTAGTTTATACCAGTGGTATTAAGGTGACTTGCTAACTAAGTTGGATGAACTTAATTCAGTTGTGTGGTACGAATTGAAGCAATTTGTTTAAGTTGGCATGACAAATCTCCTTTTTCAGTGTTTGTAAGAAAACCAGCACAGACTTTCCTTTTACTCAACTTAAGGTGTCGGTTCTTTATGAGACATGAAGAACTATGAATGGCAAACTATTTTATACGCAAGACAACATTCAAGGCTGCTTCCAGTTACTTTGCTTTAAAATAAGCATCCAGGGGTAGGGAGTGGATTCAGTACTAACCTACCTCATGGCAAACACACAGCAGGTTTTCAGTATGAATGGGTTTGAAGAGCTTGATCTCTTGAGCAATGCATGATGGGAAGCCTTCAAGTACTGTAGTTTTGTTTCCTTGAGTTAACTCCCAGCTATAGATCAACTCAACTGCAGATCCAAAGGCCTCAAATCAGACAGCTAGTTTCAAAATTCTAAAACTATCTATAAACAAAAAAAATGATATTTTTAGGTGTAATTAACATAAATTTAACAAAGCTTCTGTATTTACATTCACTCAACAAGAAAAGATGAGTTCATCCCACTAAATACCTGCCGAATGTTTTACAGTGTAGAAAATACTGTAAATGACAGGATTTCAAAAATGCAGAAATTATTATCATATGTATTTTCTAAAATGGTCAAATGACTATCCGTCTGTAGAAGGGTTCGCAATCCGCTTGTGTTTCTAGCCTTTTTGTTTTTGTTTTTCTGGTTTGCAACTTCACCGATGTTTTTCTGCAGCAGCAGGCAGCTGTCAGAGTTGAGATAAACCCACAGCACACGTCTCATCTCAGCACAGTGGAGCTTTTAGCTTTTAAAGTTCCACATATTTCCCTCGAAACTAAAAGGGAAAGTGAATGCTGGACTTACTTCGTCCAAAAACATGACCTCAAATGAAACCGAGTGTTGCGTCTTGGATTCCGTGTCCACGTGTCTGCAGGGGTTGGTCCTGTTTGGGATACAGATCTGTGCTGAGTCTGTTGCATATACACCAGAAAAAGTAAACTTGGCTCTTGTCTTTGGTCTTTTTATTGGGCTTCAAGAAGAGTCACGAGTCTGGTCAGTTTGAACTGTTGTTTTATTATGAGTATAAAAGATGAGTAGAAAAGTGCTCTCAGTTGTAATTAATTAGGCCTTTAGCTGCGAAATAAGTTTCAAAATTGCCTCAGTCATGGATCCTGAGAGACCTGAGAAATTTCCCTTCTTTTCTCTTCTTGTGGTATCATTATTTTTCATCTCTCTGCTGTGCCGCTTTCTCTCAAGTAGGTGCCAAATATTGCATAAGCGTTGCAGCTCTATCTGTAACACTTGTAATGTTTGAGCAGAGCTATTACTAAACATTTACATAACACAGACCAATGTTTGAAGGCGCAAAAAGGCATTACTTGAACAGATAGATGAAGACGTCACGGGTTGCAGATTCCGTGTCTGCAAAGTGCTAAGAGGGAGAGACGGTTGCAGACGGAATAAATAGCTGTAATTAGCAGTTGCAGCGAAGTTGATTGAAAAAATAAAGGAGAAATGAGGGCAAAGGAAGCGGCTCTACAGGCAAGAAAAACCTTTTGTGGCATTTACAAAGCTGTGCTCAGCCTCCAAAAAAAAAAGTGCAGAGGTGGAAGAAGTCCTCGGGAAAAAGGTATCATTTGGGAGTTGTGTGGACTCCAGCCTCCTCCTCTCAGAATGCATCAGCACCATAAATCTACAAAAAAAAAAAAAACGTGTCTGAAATGTAGCGCTGCGCTCTCAAAAGCCGCTCATTTGGTCTTTGAGATTCATGAGCAAACAAGCCGACAGAAGCTCAGGGATATTTTTCTCCCCCGCTCTGAGATCCCTACATACAAATATCTCAAGGTTTGTATCCTATAAGTGTACACACCCTTTTGATGATTCAGAGAAGTGAGGCCTTTGTATCGTTGTACCGGGGTACGTCAAAGCTACCCCGGCGTGTTCGCTTCCAACAAGCTGCTTTTTTTTTTTTTTTTGCTTTGATGAGAGACATCATCTGGCGAGTGGTAAACACGTGATTAGAATTCATTTCCGAGCCACATTATCTGATTTGTCACAGATAATAGTTGTGTTTGTTTTGCGCTGAAAGTTTGTGAGAAAATTTGTCTCATTACAATTTGCTCAGTTAACCGCAAGTGCTGTGCGATTTAAAAAAGCAGATGCGCTTGGAGATTTTCCTGCTAAGATCTTTTTTTTTACCAGTTTCAACCAGTCAGTTGCAGAAGAAAAAAAAAAAAATCCTCTGTGACTTCTTGTCATCGCCGCATACATCTCCATCACTTCAAACCTCCGTCTCCCTCCTCCTATTATACTGTTCATTATTTGGGAGCAGCAGATATCCGATTACGATTCCTGGAATACATTAGTCAGATAATATATGCCACATCTGACTGTGTTTAAAGTCTCAGAGCTGCAGTGCGCTATCTTGGTGGAGGTACGTTTAAATGACTGCATTAAAAGTAGTCTTTTAGTGGGGAAAAAAAAAAGGCGGGGGGGGGGTTTGGTCTTACAGTGCATTAACTGCACATCATCATTCAGAACAGCCTCCTTCTTCTCTTTTATTCTTTGAACAAGTTCAGTTGTAAGGTGTCCTTTAAAGCCACATGTTAACCGAAAAGGTCAGCTGTCTGCGCTGATTCTGTCTGCTTCAGCGAACGGGTAAAAAACCTTTTTATTCATCCGACTGGACGTACAGCGAGCCATGTCTGAGCGCTAATTTAGTCCCAGCGGCGTTGTATTACTACCTGTTCTGTGGAGATGAAGGCAGGAACCAAATTGTGGCTCCATTTCTTGGACGAAGAGTTAAAGAGCCCGTATTATGCTTTTTTTGGGGAGTGGTTCCTTGTCAATTTGTGTGTTTTTGTTCATGTAAAAGGTCTGCAAATCTACAACGCAGACCCACACAATGCACTGTTTTATATCTGCCTGAAATGTCTCGTTTGGAGTCGAGGCTCTTCTTCTGTTACTTATTGACATCATCATGTGACACATTTGCATAACGTCTGCATAACAGCTAGTTTGGATTCAGCTCAAACAAAGAACAAGCAGCTTCCTCACAGTCCACCATTGTTTCTTTGCTTGAGCCACTTTGACGAGAGCCTTAAATTCAGAGATCTGGGTTTATCACATGTAACCCAGTTTGTCTGGCCGACTGACCAATCCCAGGAGGGAGGCCTTAAAGAGACGGGAGGGCGTTTTTTGACCATTAAAGCATATAAAGATATTCTAGTGCTAGTCAAAAATTAAAATTACAACCCTGTAAATAATCGTAATATGAACTCTTTAAGATTTTTTTTTCTTATTTGTCACTTGTTTTGCAAGAACAGCTTGATTAACCCTTGAATAATATCACAATGTAAATCATTTTTAAAGCTGATATTTTCACATCTTAACAGAAATGTTAAAAAAGAGACATATCCAGGCCTCCAGTAAGATGGGTGCTGGATAAAAAAAACATCCAGAGAGAAGAGTTTTAGTTGCTGGCAGACAAAAAAAAGAAGCTTAACAGGAGCTTTGCACCCTAAAACATCTTTAATACATTTGTTCAAACAGTCCTCTCTAAGTGTCTGGACGCAACAATTCTCACTTATTTGATTTGCTACCGACAATTCTGATGTGTTGGCAGAAAGTCCTAATGCCTAATACATCACAAGGTGTTATTGAATTAGAGAAAACCTTCCTATTTTTCATAATTGCACGTTCAACGCTTTTAGATGTTTCATGCAGCAAGAGGATTTCCATGTGTTTCCCATCATTCGGCCTGTTATAATGCAGTACGAGTGTGTGCAGCCAGCTGTGAAGGAACGCCGTTATGTGACTACAAAAATGAAGCATAGCTCAGAAGCAGGGTGCTGATTTCATGTGTAACTGTAACACCTGTCTCTCCTGTGTTTTTGTTGTTGTTGTTGTTTTTCAGGTGTACCAGTACATGCATGAAACAATTACAGTGAATGGCTGTCCAGAGTACCAGGCGAGGGCCACAGCTAAGGTAAGAGCTGGAGACTGGAGGCTTGGCTGGTTATTTGCAAGCAAAACATCATATATCATTAATGAGCATTGTAACAAATAAGCGGAGTTAATCACATTATCCCATGATAGCATTCTCATTATTTCTTCTGGCCAAAGCAGAATGAAATTAGCAAAGTATCCTCTTTGCTAATTTGATGATCCTCATTAAGAGTGTACGTGTAAAAGAAGTTCAAAAGAAAATATGGTCCATAGAC
>NW_007577805.1:502203-518207 GCF_000690725.1 Stegastes partitus | reverse complement strand
ACCCATCATTCATCCGTGAAACACTTTAAACAGTGCAAAAGGTGCTGTACATGAGAAGCTTGATTCAGTCTCACTATCACATGCCATGACTTTCCCAACCGTCTTTTTGCCGACGCACCACCTTCATTCAGTTTTATTTTGGCTGCCGAGATCACAAGTGCCTGAACACCACTTGACTTTTAGCTGTAGCTGTTTGTATTCACACAGATGTTTCTACTTAACCGAAAATGTGAGGCACACTCGCAAATAACTCCAAATAACCTTCAGTTTTATGTAAATTATATCAGATGCTTTTCTAACTGCAAGCTAACACAGGAGTCACAATATCCGACCGCAGAGATCTCAGTCCTCTTGTGCTGCTGATTCTCGCTCGTTACAGGAGATTCAGCCTCTGTTAATCAGCAAAACAAGATAGGAAACAGCACAACACACATTAACATTATCTACACTCCTACACAGAATGGCACAATGGAGAATATCCAGAACTGGATTTTTGTGGGCAATCCCGCCACCAATTGTGATATTGATATATCAGCTGTTATATATATATGAACGTATATGAACGTACATACATAGGTGTGTCAGAAAAGTTCCAGGACTGGTGTCACAACAGACATATTTCAAACCCAAACTACCAGTGTTCCCCTTCAGATGATCAACCAGCACGTCTACAAAGAGATCCTGCAACGTTTGCTTCATTCAGTGCACCAGTAGAGGTGAGAGTTGTGGCAGGACGAGTCGTGGCTGCTTCACCATGACAACGTGCCTGCTCACAATGTCCTGAGCATCCCACAGTTCCTGGCTGAGAAGAACATCACCGTGCTGGATCAACCTCCCTACTCACCCCACCTGGCTCTGTGGGATTTGTTTCTTCTTCAACAAGCTCAAGGGGGTCATCAAGGGGACCCGTTTAGAAGACGTAGACGACATCAACATGGCTGTGACGATGGAGCTGAGGAGGATCCTGGAAGAATCCTTCCAGGAGTGCATGGCGGCGTGAAAGAGAAGACTGGGAAGTGTGTTAGACTCCAGGAGGATTACTTGGAAGGGGAAAACTGTAGTTTGGATTTGAAATATATCTTTTATGACACCAGTCCTGGAACTTTTCTGACACACCTCATACATGAATTTGTGTTACAGTAGTACTGAAAATGGAAAAAATTATCATTTTGCTTTGCCGCAACATATTTCACAAATTTGTTAGCCTGCTACAAGATGCTAACTGACTGTGCACCACCGTTTATAACACATACTCTGCTACATGTGCTGCAGACAGTGCTGAGTGTATTGGAGCTGCTCTGCTGGACAAACTATGTGATGAGATGTTTTCTAATTTATCCCAAGCATCTTTTTCTGCATTCTGTTCTGCACAAAAAAATGAATTAATCATATGGAGCATAGTGGTGAACATATATTTCTGGTGCTAATATTGGCCAGCTGATATATCATTGGGGCTGCACAACATAGTAAGCAAACAGTTTGCTCAAAAGCACAATTAATGGCAACTTTACAGGAATATAATTTTACAAAAGCGTAAAAGTGTTTAGTGACAGCTGTTTTACTGCAGGGTTAGATGTGTGAGGGTTAAAAAAATACTGTTCATTTTAGCGCTGTAGCTTTCATATTGTAGCATTGAATCGCCTCCAACACTGGACTTTGCTTCCATTCCTTGTGGCACCGAGTGAGATCTAGCGTTCGCTCTTGTGACTCGAAGCGTAATGCTGTTTACGAGTGAAAAACAGAATCATTCTGTTTTCGGAGACATTAGGTCAAAGCACAGTATGAGATGCTGCCACTGATTAGAAAACCTCAGACTCTATTTGTTCATTTCTTCCTTTTCACAGTTAAGGTCACACGCTCCACATCAAACTGAAATTGATTCTTTTATTAAAGCTACATGCACTTAAGGTTAATGTTTTAGGCTGGCACTATTCTTTTTTTTTGTTTGGTCAGTGTGTTATGGGAGAAAAAAAACAGCACTCATAAGGTCGGGCAAAGTTGTAATCAATACCAACATCAAAATGTATTTTCCCAGAACAAAGAGCGGCTGTACATCAGTGAATGAGCTAAATGTTTAATGCCTCCAAGACTGCAGTAGCCCTTCCAGCTCTTCATCCTTGTTTCAACAATCATCAGTTATTTAATGTCTTTGATCGGAGCTGTAAATCTCTCTGTGATTCCACACAGTGTTCCGCCAGAACCATCCCATTAGCAGCCACTGGATTCTATTTAGTGTTTATTCTGCAGCTCTATAAGACAGAAATGTTGTTTTATTAATAAACGCAGCTGTCAGGCTCCGTGAAAAATCACCTCCTGTAACAATATAGCAGATATTTGTTTTGGCACATATTCAAATCAAGATGAATATCAGATATCACAGGCTTTGATGTTTAATAACGATTCACTACTTATAACAGATGTTTTCTGATCATGTCTGTTCATGGATGCCAAACAAAAACCATTTGGGGAAGAGCTTTTTGTCGCTTAGAACAACGTCACATCCACGTGACAGGTGAAGGGCAGAATCAAAACATTTCAAGGTGATGCGTGAGTTGAATGAGCAGATTTTGTTATTTAAAAAAAACAGCTAGATGAGTTTGACCTGCTTGGTTTAAGCAGGACTTTTCATCAACAGCTCGCCTCTGCTGAGGACGCAGGCTTTTATGAAAGAGAACAAAGAGAGAGGGTTTGGCTGATTCTGTGTGAAGAGGAGGATGAGGAGGATGAGAAGCGAGGAGGAGAAGAGATGAGAGCACTTGTGTGTCCTTCATTGGCTCAGTGTCCGGCTGAGTCCACTCCTCTCCAGCACATCACAGAGTGGGTGGACGATGTGAACAGAAAAGAATAACAAAAACAAAGGCAAGCGCGTCTTTGTGTGTGAACACAGAGCGATTGTACGAGGCTTCAAATGATGAGAGCCGCCGACCAGAACCTTTTCCCTGCACCTCGAGCGAAACACCGCAAAGTCGAGTAAATTGCAATTTTAACACCTGGTTAGAGTAATGGTTTTCACAATTACACCTTTTAACTTTCTTGCTGGGAATTAAATGAAAAAAAATCAATGCCACTCTCATGCCATTAAATATAGAGCTAGAGCTGGGAGGTAATTAGCTTAAATTAGCATAATAACTGTAAGCTTTGCTGTGTTCATAGTTTAAAAACACATCCTCCAGCACCTCTGACACAATCTGTACACAAACAGAATGTAAAACCAGGTGATAGTTAACCTACGAGGTGTGTCAGAAAAGATCAAGAACTGGTGTCACAAAAGATAGATTTCAAATCCAAACTGCAAACTACAAGTTTTCCCCTTCATAGTCATCCCCCTGGAGTCTAACTCACTTTTCCAGCCTTCTCTTTCACGCCGCCATGCACTCCTGGACGCATTCTTCCAGGATCCTCCTCAGCTCCGTCGTCACAGCCATCTTGATGTCGTCCACGTCTTCTAAACAGGTCCCCTTGATGACCCCCTTGAGCTTGGGGAAGAGGAAACAATCCCACGGAGCCAGGTGGGGTGAGTAGGGAGGTTGCTCCAGCACGGAGATGTTCTTCTCAGCCGGGAACTGTGGGATGCTCAGGACATTGTGAGCAGGCACGTTGTCATAGTGAAGCAGCCACGACTTGTCCTGACACAACTCTCGCCTCTTCTGAATGAAGCAAACGCCACAGGTTCTCTTTGTAGACGTGCTGGTTGATCATCTGAAAGGGAAAACTGGTAGTTTGGGTTTGAAATATATGTTTTGTGACACCAGTCCTGGAACTTTTCTGACACACCTTGTAGCTTAAGTAGCTACAGGTGCAGGAGGAAACAACTAATCTCAGTTCAGAATTGCACTAAAAACACAACCTCTGCCTCTTTACCATTCTGTAAATGTACAGAAATTCTATTCAATTTGGTTTTATTTGTCTCGCACTAATTCACAATATAATATTATAGACAGAAACCCAACAAATCAAAATGATTCCTTTTGAAGAAGCTCTTTGGCGACAGTGCTAAGAAAAACGTCTGTAACATTTGGCAGAACCAGGCCAGCCATCTGCCTCCACTGGCTAGGGTGAGGTTAAAGGGGGGAGAGAAAAGCAGAGCAGAAACAAACAATCCATAAGACATCAATAAACACTAGAGAGGTTAGTGAGGTCATGAACTGCAGTTAGTGACATGCAATAGCAACGAGTAAGGTGCTCAGAGCATCAGGGGTGTTCGCCCAGCAGTCTAAGCCGATTGCAGCGTCACTAGGGGATGGCTCGGGATCATCTGAGCAGCCTGAAAAAAGAAAGCTTTAAGCCCAATGATAAAACATAAAGAGGGTGTCGGCCTTGTGAACCCAATCTAGGAGCCAGTGCCACAGGAGAGCAGCCTGATAGCCGAAGGATCTGCCTCCTGTCCAACTTTTGCAAACTCTAGGAACCGCAAATAAGCCTGCACTCTGACAGCAAAATGCTCTGTTGGGATATTATGGTACTATGAAGTCTTTAAGATACAATGGGCTCTGTGTGTGAGGAGAGGAATTTTAAATTATATTCTTGATTGCACAGGGAGCCAGTGAAGAGAAGCTAATATGGGAGAAATATCGCCTCTCCTGCTGGCTGCTGTTTGGCTGCAGCATTCTGGAGCAGCTGAAGGTTTTCCAGTGAATCAATGGGACGTCCTGATGATAAGGGAATGCAATAGTACAGCCTAGAAGTCACAAATGCACGGAGTAGTTTTGTTTATGTGTCCGTCCGTGTGCTTTAGAGCAGTGGTTCTCAAACTTTTTGAGCCACGACCCCCAAATGTAACAGAAGTTTGTGTTCGTGACCTCCCAATCTGAATTTTTAATATCTCTTGAGTAATAACTTTGTTGTTCATGCATTAATGCGTTAAAAATTAATGTGTTAATTCCACAGATTAATCTCTTTACATCAATGAATGAATGAATTTAATTTATTTCGAACAGATGAAGGGAAAAAATATATAAAAACTAAAGAAAATTATTTTTAAAAAGAGCAAAAAAGAATAATAATATCGCATAATCAAATCATGATATTAACAAGTCTGAAAAAGGAGTGGGAAGAAGTATACACTTTTAATTTTAACCACCCTAATGCTAATTTATTTGATAAATGGAGGCTTTATTTTATTTTTTTGCAATGATCTGGCGACCCCCTGAAATTATCCTGGGACCCCCAAGGCTTTATTTTATTTTTTTGCAATGATCTGGCGACCCCCTGAAATTATCCTGGGACCCCCATGGGGGTCCCGACCCCCAGTTTGAGAACCACTGCTTTAGAGATTCTAACGCAGAAGACAAATCACATGTGATCAAATGCGAAAAGAGAAAGTAAGTTATATAAATCATACTTCTTAGCCTTGATAAAGAGCCTCACTAACTGCTTCCCTCTGCTGCCAGTATCCAGGCTACCTCAGCTAATCGCCTTTGTAGTCATCTGACTCAATAATCTTCTCATATGACTCCTGGCAAGAGTGAATAAATGCAGTTTCCAAACTTTCACAATGTTTTTCCCGAAACAAGATGCAGAAAATATGACAAATTTATAAAAAGACACTGTATAGGTTGTTTTTTTTTCTTTCAGAAAGCCAGCCTTGCTGTCAACAAAAATAATCCTATTGATTATCTATTTCTGCATTTGGAATATCCTGTCATTTCCCAAGTGGGCGCCGTTGTCTGATCTAAAAAACAATATCTTTTTTAATGACTAGAATAAAGTAATTTCACTCCACAAAGAAGCTGCAACAGTTAAGCCGGAGGAAAAAGTGTCTGTTTTTTTGCTAAGAAGTAACCATGGAGACATGATTTAAGCTTTGAACGTGCTCTTCTTTCTTTGCCCCCAAACTTTGAAAAGTCACTGCTCCTAAATCTGTATAAGAATTGCATATTCGCTCGGCAATTAAGCACACTGCTAATGGTCTGAGCTGGCTTAGCTGTGGGGATTCTGTCAACTGGGAGCAGTGAATATTTTTAAAAGTGCTTTACTCCCTCTAAAGAGTCACCATTCACTGAGGCCACGGTGCCAATTGCACTCAATCAGCATCAACATATAGGAAAAAAAGGAAGCAAAGGTAGTCTATAAGGCAACAATGATGAAATGTGTGAAACCTTTATGTTCGTCTAGCTGTCGAGCGTTTTTAGTCGGTGAGACGGCAAATCTTCCAGCATTTGTGTTTCACTTGAACAACTGGATTCTCGTTGATTACTTCATTAATTTAATCAATTCAGCCTCTAATGCCTGGCCCAAGGCTTTTATTGCTGATCCTAATGGAGGCAGGGTCTGTCAGAGCAGAGAGGGAAAAAAAAAAAATGGGGAGCTGATAATAAAGTGACTTAGGATGCATTAAGTCATACTTATACAGTGTGGCGTGTCTACCAAGTATCCTCTAGCAAGCTTTTCATTTAAAATGCCTCCTGTGTTTGAGAGGCGCCGGCCATCTGCCAGATTGTTTTTTTGTTCGCAGAAACCCAGATAAAGTTGTGAAGGTCGATGTGCTGTGAGGCCTGGGAGGCGACGGCATGCATGCTGAGGAGCTGCCTTTTAGCTTCACAGTGGGACGGGGAGGGAGTGAGCGAGCGAGCAGAGGAAGGAAAGGCAAAGGACGGAGAGAGGGAAAGAAAGGAGAAGGGGGAAGTCGTCATAATGCAATGGCCAGATTAAAACAGGCAGCAGGAGACGAGAGAGAAATGAGCGAAGCAGTTTGAGCAGGAGTGAATGTGGATCTGAAGATATGAATATGGAAGAGAGAGCAGAGATGCAGCCAGGAGGGAGCGTCAAAGACCTCAAAGTGCCAAGCTTCTCGTCTGCTGCTGGGAATTTCGATACACATCTGCAAAAAGCTTCAGACGGCACTCACCCCTCCTCTACGTTTTTTTTTTTTTTTTTTTCATCCTCCCCTTTTTCCTCACATATCATAAATGATGCTGACTTGACAGCGAAGCACCTGTGGCAGTGCATCTGTGGATCAGTGGGCACAGGGTGTCTCTTTCTCTGTTCGTCTGCCATTAGCTTTCCCCAAGCTCTGCCTAACAAGCTCCTGGGTGCTTTGTTCTGAATGTACAAGGAGCAAGGAGCTTGGCTTGTGGTTCAAAGAAACCCCACAGCCAGTGAGCAACTTCAACCAGCTGGTAGAGATACAGAGGGTGAAAGTTGCCTGGCTGCTCCTTCAGCGTGAACTTGGATGTGTTAATCCGTGTGCTTAGAAAGCCAGAGAACTTCTCATGTGGAGTCTAAATCCCCAGCCCTGACTAAATCCTGACGCTTTGTTATGGCTGTCCTCGCTGAAATGAGAAGGTGCAGCAGAGGTTCACACTCAGCTTCACACTCACTTTGTAATACTTCTAAATTGTGTTCCTCCCTTGCGTTCATTTTGAGTAAAGCTAGTGCAGACTGCAGGACCTGCCGCTTTTATCAAACAACACGTGGGTTTGGAAGAAGCTACACATCTGATAGTGATGGCACCGTTTAATTAAAAAACACACAAGAAGTAACTGAATACGGGTGTCTTCCTCCTTCATCACCTCAGTTACCAGCCGCACGCTGAAGTTCATCTTACATTTCAGACACATCTCCAAGGTGGCAAAAGAGAAAGGTGGATTTTGGAACTGGCCAAGAGCCTTTTATACTCATGCCCAGGTTTTTTTTGTTTTGTTTTTTCAAATGCAACTTTTTCTATGGCCTTTTGTCAACATATAAATGCAGTTTCAGGTTACTGTAAACTGGCCTTTTAGGAAATAAACTCTTCAAGGAACAGGAAACGCTGAGTTTTGGTGTAGAATGTAAAAATGTGGCAAAAATAGTGCTGCTGCTAACCTTGCTAACAGGACTTATTACATCCATCCGTCCATCCATTATCTATACACCGCTTAATCCTCAAAAGAGGCAATAGAATGGGTCCACACATATAATTTCCTTCCTTTCTTGATGAACCATTGCTGGAAACTGGTAAAGGATTTTTTCCAGGCTTCTGATTGTTCCGCAAGGCTTTAGTACATCTTTAGCATGTAGCATAGAATGATGTGGCTACACTTCATTGTAATACTGCTATAAGGGAAAACAATATTTGATATTAATGTATTTCTTTCAACTACTAGTCACAGTCTTATCAGGCAGAGCCCAGGATGCAGCAATGGTGTCCCCTCTAAGTGGTGACAGAGGATTTAGTTCGGTGGGACATTTGCACACAAGGGGGCTAGCACTGCCATTACTGAAAAAATCTAGCAAAAATCTTGCCAAAAGCTGAAATTCAGAGGTTGTTTCTCCCGAGCAACGAGGATTTTGAAAGCAGTAGCACAAATACAGTGCAAGGGGAGGAGGAAGTTGCATTAAATGCACGGCCAACAGTAGGTTTATACCCACAGTCTACATCCAGAGAGTCTGATTAGGGTTAGAGTCATTTTGCCACTTGTTGCTTTGACATGATATTGACTTCAGCTCAGTTTTGTTTTTGCATTTTTATGTAAACAGAGATTGTTTTGAGAACCAAGGAGGAAAACCCCTCTTTTAAAACAGTCTCTGTGCACATGTGGAATAGTCTGACAAAAAAAACAACACCACTGTCAAGAAGCCATGGATATTTGCAAGCGTGTTCTCCCCCTAGTCTTTTGTGCACTGCAGTATCAATATCATCCTACACCCAAGGATGAATCTTGTCTCGGACTAGTGTGGCTTAAATATTGCATGTACAAATGTGCACTACCTCACTTCTCTTCCTTCAGGCTACAGTCGCCGCCTTCGCAGCCAGCGAAGGTCACTCTCACCCGCGTGTGGTGGAGCTTCCTAAGACGGAGGAAGGCCTCGGCTTCAACGTGATGGGTGGCAAAGAGCAGAACTCGCCCATCTACATCTCCCGCATCATTCCCGGAGGCGTGGCCGAGAGGCACGGCGGCCTAAAGCGAGGAGACCAGCTCTTGTCTGTCAACGGCGTGGTAGGTCCAACAAGACTTAGATATTGATACAGCACATGAAAAGTGAGGAGAAACAGATTGGAGAGAGAGTGTAGATAAACTTCTCTGCCCCTATTTATTATTTAAACCTGCCTTCAAAATACTGTATACTTCCTCAGCTACAGTAATTTTAGAGGCTTCGCGCAAAGTGTTTGATATCTACTTTCAT
The DNA here is from genome assembly GCF_000690725.1 of Stegastes partitus. Classification (NCBI taxonomy): domain Eukaryota; kingdom Metazoa; phylum Chordata; class Actinopteri; family Pomacentridae; genus Stegastes; species Stegastes partitus. The sequence goes on along the minus strand of NW_007577805.1, from coordinate 509,102 downwards.
ATGTGAGCCAACAATGAGGAGAGGTCAAGATGTTGCACCCGTCTTGAGTAAGGAGCAGAAACCTACAGAGAGACAAGACCGCTCATTCCAAACTATCACAGGGAATTAAAAATGGAGGAAATATCCTTTTTTTTTCCTTTGAGGGGTTACTATTTTTAAATATATATTAAAATCAGATCCCTTTAAAATTCCTCTTCTTCTCTGTCTCCGTAAACCCCCTGCAGAGCGTAGAGGGAGAGCACCACGAGAAGGCGGTGGAGCTGCTGAAGGCGGCCAAGGACAGCGTGAAGCTGGTGGTCCGCTACACCCCCAAAGTGCTGGAGGAGATGGAGGCTCGCTTCGAGAAGCTGCGCACGGCCCGGCGGCGTCAGCAGCAGCAGCTCCTCATGCAGCAACAGCAACAGCAGAACCTGGCCTCTCAGCAGAACCACATGTCGTAGGTGAGGCGCTTCATTGCTTTAAGGGTGAGGGGTGGGGCGGAGGTGGATGCCTGCAACACGAGTCTTTTTCCACCAAGACAGTATGAAGGAATCAGGGCCGCACCTCCAACCAGGTAATTTCAACATCCAAAGAACCAGATATCAGCGAGGAAGAGTGGTTTGATAGTAGCACTAACAATAACTTTACCAGTGTAGAACCAAGAACTACTAACACAACAAACCGGAGCAGCGCTAATGTGACCCACAAGACCAACTAAGACCAACTGAGACCAATGGAGACCAACATAACATAGAATTCTGACTACTTAGCAAGCAAGCTGCTGGCCAGCTAACATTCTTCAAATAAGCACAGCTACTGTTTTCTCACATCAGTGTGTTAAGTTTGTTGTATTTTTGGTTCTGTTAAATTAGTGGCTGTTGCTTGGAGGCGTCATAGGAGCGTTACCCGAGCAACAGTGGATGCGATGAGGCCGCCAAAGTTTTGCTTTTTGTCTAGAAAAGAGGCTACTTCTAATCAATAGTGGCAGATTTTTTACACACATCCTCTAATGCCATGATCGTTTAATGTAAAGTTCGTACTTCCTCCATATCCTCTCCATTCCAGTGGTTCATCCCCTCTTTGCCCCAACAGTTTTGTTGATCACATCTGCATCCATTGTGTGCATCGTGTTTCTCATACTGTCACATTTGTAGCATTAATGTTACATTCAACGTGAGAAATTAGTAGCTATGCGTTAGCTAGTTTGATCAGACACTGCTGTCAAAAAATTAACACCTTCGATAAGGATTGTATAATGGTCTTAGAAACCTCAAAATGTCTATATATTAATAGTTTTTATATTAACACGTAAATAGGCAGAGCTGTGTTATTCTATTTTATTTAATTTCATTGTTTGTCACGGTAAAGATAATCAGAGTAGATGAGCCGAGGTGGTGATGTCATCGAGTACGCTGCTGCCCCAATTGCACATTTACGGCGATGTGTTCTCACGGACTACACAAGTTCTGACTTTAGTGACTACATAAGGAGGTTGCAGCAACTGTCTTGCCTGAAATAAGTGAAGAAGACAAACGATACAACCTCTTGTGTTCTCAGCCAGTTATCATAAATTCCTAATTTAAAATGTGATGTCCAGGGTCATGCTGCATGTGGTGGTCTTCTAATAGCAGTAACTTATGATGGAAAACCAAAGAATGCTCTGTCAAGGACTGCTCTAATAGCTTTTTGCTTTATTTTGGCTCCCAGTTCATACGACTAAGGTCAAACTGCAATGAGCACAGATTATCTTTCAGCCTCAACATGGATTTTTTTTTTCTCCCTGTGGCACAATTTTGGATCACACGTGCATGCTGTTTTTGGACGTGCATGAAAAAAAACCAAATCAAAACAGGGACAGGGAATGCAAATATCCACAGACAGTATTACCTTTTATCTTTTTCTGTGAGCACGTGCAGAGCCTCAGGCTTAGACCTCCCAGCTGTTCCTATTTCAAGGTGACTGGGCTTTTACAGTCAGAAAATCCCGCTGGCAGATTTGTCAGTGATTTTTATATACCGTCAGACAGCTTACTTTACCAGTAAAACACACTTTGAATGTATGTCTTTATATTTATTGACCTGACCTGTGTGTATTTCATGCCTTTGTTGTTGTTGTTTATGTAGTTTGTCATCAGAATCAGAAAATGAGGAGAAAATGAAAAGTACTTTCTGACTGTTTAGCTGCAGAAAGTGTAAAACGTAAGACCTTCAAATAAACATTAAAAGAACTCAGATGAAGAAAAGTGAAGTGGAAGCAAGTTCAACTCTTCCTTTCAGGATTCTTTGACACGCTCTGTTTTTTGCCATGCCGGCACTTTTTATTGGCTCGTGTGCAGGTAGCGCGTCCCAGCACAAAGCCTCAAACCTCAGTGGTGTATTGTGCAAAGTGAGCAGCCAGTAAAAGTCTGTGCAAACATTACCGTTTCCTCTGCGTTCTCGCCCGTGATTCTGTTGTACGGGTTGTAAATTATTCAAGCTTAAACCGATTACATCTGTGGCTCGTGCTCTGCAGGTATGTGGATAAGTAGGTAAAGCGTTCAGTGTTGTTAAAGCTGGATGGAGGGTCTGCATGCCTCTGATTTAGACAGTAATTTTGCAATCCAAATTTAGAACAAAGCCCTGTCAAACCCAAAGCTAACTCACAGAGACACTAATCACACCATGAACCTAAATCACACAATGCAGCAGCTCAGACTCAAATTATTTAAGCATCTCGGTGACGTATCGAAGGCGGGCCTGTGTCCAAGACCTCTGTGGCGTTGCCTGTTTGATGGTAAATCCCCCGGGCGTATCTCTTGTCTTGCACTTGGCGCGCTGCAGCTTGGGAAGGTATTTGGAAGCTTGTAACAGTGTGTTGTGGTGGAGCTACGGACGGGGAACCGAGCAGGGATCATGTTTTATCAATGTCGGCATGTCGACCGCAGAGATTTGCTTTGGCGGCCAAGAGACTGCCAACCAAGTGACACGCACAAGCAGACCGAGAGTGCAACATGAGCCACTGGTCTGTGTGGTATTCACCTGTCTCTCTCCCCGTCTGTCCCACTGTGTCCGTCTTCCTCTCCCAGTCCGCTGCACACATGCATAAAGTCAGCTCGCTTTGGCTTGTTGATCAAGATGATCTCAACAATATTCTCCTGTGAAAGAGCCTCTGCTTCTTGTTTCTTGAAGGGATTCATGTGTTATAAGTGCGCAGATGAAGCCTTCAACTTTTGAGCTTTGCCACATGGGAAGCCCTGTACACCGCTTCTAGGCAACATGGACTTTGCTGTTTTATTAAACAAGCCGATGTGGGTTGTGGGGTGTTTTCTGACTACCGCATTTGCTAAACGGTTCTAAAACCTTTGACAAGAGTCGGTGATCCTCAGCCCGCTTGTAGGTTTATTGCGCGCTACTCAGAGAAAATATAAAAATCAGAGCAACAGAAGCCTCGTGTTTTCAGAAGTACGGTTCCTAATCTAACCCTCGTGCATCTAAGAATCCTCCCTATCAGTCTGAGGAAAGCAACCCATTGCGTCTGACTCTCTTCCTCTCAGTCTCTTGTGTGGTCGACTGCAACCCTATGGTTCACTTCACCAGATCTAAGATTGTTTTATCTTAAGACCACGTGAAGCTTTTTCCTGGAGGATCATGTGATGTTGCTCACAAACAAAACAAGTTCACCAGTTACCAACTTTTCTCTGATATTTTTCATTGCACAAAAATGCACAAACCCTGGCTTTTGTACATTTCCTATTCTGATTTTCTCACAATCCTCTGATATGGTTATACACCCAAATCTGTTCTCCCACCCGACTAGGTAACGTCATGTAGGAAATGCAAAGGCAAAATGAAAAGAGAGGACATTGGAAATCACCACTTTCCTCAGAAATGATTACATTAAGCAGAAACATCTAAAGACTGGAATATTTTAGCTTCCTTCACCGTTTCTGAAAACATCAGCAAACACCTCACAGCTGGTGAACTCGGAGCTTCCACTCATGAGGTTGTGATCACCACAAGAGGGGGGCGTTCACGTGGACGCTTTCTCCTGAACTCAGCAAACACGACCGCATTTGAAGGCACCGTGACTGTTTGGATTTTAATGGAGGTATTTCAGCTAAAGGAAGCTTCTCCAACTGCTGTGCAGAACTGATGTTTATTGATGCTTTCCAGTATCTATACAGTATATATTCATACGGTTTGAGTTAAGTTTTGTTTATCTAACATTAATCAAAGTCTTCTGGTGGCTTGTGGCTTCCTCTCCTAAAAGTTGGGGACTATTCTTTCTCAAACATATTCTTTATTCTAATATAATACCATAAATTATTAAGAAAGACAAAAGGGCAAATCAGTTTGTTTATTATCTACTTTACAAAAAAATAAACCTACAATCAGAGTGTACGTTTTTCCAGTTGCCCACAGATTTTTACTAATACAATAAATGTTAGTCAATCAATATTCTGTAAATGTTTTGGTCTCTTACATTTTTAATTTGCTGTAGTTCAGCCCAGTACAGCCAAGAAGTACCTGAGTTATTGTCATGTGTTTGCTACTCACAGCTGAGTCACAGAAGAAGTGCAGAATTTTTATTTTTTTTACAGAATCAGGTTGGAACAAGCATGTATAGACATGTAGAATAAAGTGATTTTTAATTAAATATCATGACTTTATGCTTTGATGCTGTTAAGTTTCTTGACAGATCATCACTGATGAGTAGTTAATGTGATATTTCTGATTGTCTTTCCAGTTTTTTGCTGATAAACGGCCTCATTTCTGTTATTTTCTTTAAACAACAACATGCCTTTCAAACCCAGCGGTGGCTTTTGTGGTTTTTCGGGTTCAAACTTGTGATCATGAAGTAAAATCATCCATTAACTTCAGTGCAGCTCTGTTTCTTGGACTTAACTGTGACTCGGCACCAAGGCACTGCTCTCAGCTTGTTTTTCTGTTTTGTGACGATCTACAGGTTGTTCCAAAAGAAGAAGAAGTGAAGGAGAGCGAAAAAAGGTGGATCTCTAAGACCATCTGTGTGTGTTGAGGATCCCAAAGGAATCTCTCCGTCACGGAGGAAAACCAACAAGTACAAGACTCTTTTACTTACTCTCTCTCCCTTCCAGTGTACCACCGATTACTGAGCAAAAACAAAGAGAGCGTTTGTCCTGAAATTGGTGCTTCGAGAAACAAGTATGAGGGAGGCTCACACTGAAAGTCGTCCGGTTTAACTTTGTATTCCCTTTTATAAGTTCTTCTCCCCCTCCCGTTGTGACTTTTACCGACCTTTCTTGTGTTCGTTGTTTTACAGTCATCCATTTTGATTGCTTAACATCCATTACGCAGTGGAACCTTTTTGCCATTCTTTTGCCATAGATATCATTTGTACAGTGGTGTTTCTATTGATTCTTCAACTGGTGCTTGTGTCTCTGTATGAATGACCATCGATTTCTTTTACGTGTCAGACTTGTCCTGTTTTGGATAAACGTGAACTCTTTTTTACCTTCTATATTGTAGCAAGAAAAAGATTTTGTATCTTGTAGGTTTAGCAATAACACACATTCTTCAGTTTTTAACCACTAAAACTCATGATCCAATGCACACAGTACACATATACGGTTTATGTGCAGATGTAAGTCATTGTAAAGCAAACTGGGTCTTATGCACTGTAAGGCAGCTTCTGAGTCCAAATCGGTGCCATTTAAAGAGATTATTAATTTCCGGGCGGCATGTAGAATTAATGTGCAATAACATGCGATTGATAGAAGACTTTATAAGCTACTCCCAACTGAAATTTATCTAGAAAATATATATTACAAAGAGGTGCAGTTCAGAAACTGTGTCCTGTTCCCGACAGATTAACAGAATGTCATCCGTGTTCATTTTAACAGAGTGGGAATTTAAAAAAAAGAAGAAGAAGAATTATCTTTATTTTTCAGACCTGTCTATTTTATAGTTTATGAGATCAGAGATTTAACATAAAGTTTTATGGTTCCTTTTAAATATTATCTCTAAAACGCACAGATTATTATTTCAAATCTGTTCATTGTATGACGGCGGAGCAGGTGGTTTATGTGGGTCTATTTTTGTTTGGACAATCATTGTGAGAAGTGTTGAGACTGAGTGGAATGTTTTTTTTCTTCTGTATCTGTAAGAGAAATCAGCTTTTCTCTACCAACCAAGAGATAAAGTGGTAATCCGCCAGGACTGTATTTACTTTTGTCTCCATCTTCGGTGCTAAGCGCTCCTTGTTGTATCTTGTTTTTGTTTGGCTCTGCATTTCGCAGAGTTCAAGTATTTGTCATCTTTGCATCTCTTGTGTTTGTTGTTGTTATTTTATTTTTTTTCATTTTCTGTAGGTGGCGCTCTTTTCTTTTTCTTTGTGCAACCACACAGGCTTCACCACTTTCCCTCTTCAATTTATCCAACGCATAAAACACATCACTTATTGAATAGAAGAGCGTTTTTTCTTCCCCCCGTGAGAAACCAAGTACACTCTGTATGTTAATGACAGCTAATGTAAGAGCTGCTGATGTTCAAAAGTTGCATTTTCATTGGCAATTTTGCAGATAATTTCTTGACTTTGGCTTTGTGGATTCATTGACAGTAAGTGATGATTTCATTTTAACTTTATCCGTTTTTTCCCCCCTAAAAAAAACTGTTTGCATCGAGGTCTACTTTGCTTTAAGTGACCTTCATGCTCAGGTTTTTACATGATATTCAGACATTTTTTTTGGTCCCTCGCTCACTCTCCAAACAGTACATCTCAATATGACAGAACCCTTTTTGTATCTTTAAATCACAGGTACTCTTTCTTAATTGACTTGCATTTTTGAAGCTGATGGTCCTGCACTTACCGTAAAGATTAAAAAAAGACAACAAACTGTTGATATGCAATTGTTATACATACTATATTTGTATAAATAAATCTATGTGCTTGTGTACAGTGAT